>NC_042960.1:14477955-14667955 GCF_901001165.1 Salmo trutta | reverse complement strand
AGAATAAGAAAGCAATATATTCCATAATACACTAGAACACAGCAAAACATGAACAACAAGAGTCTAAACATAGCTGAGGGCAATTGAGCAAAATGTCCACTAGATGACAGCAAATGGACCCATCACAACCCTACAGGAAGGGTGAGAAATCCATATCTTCATTTAAACCCGGGTATTTAGTGGCCTGTAGTTTGTAAATCCCAAAACTTTCCCTTTGGTTTAACTGTTTTAGACGGTCCTCTTTTCTAATAGAGGCCGGGATATGATCAATACCCATAGCTTGTAGGGAGGCAGGGTTGCCATGGTGTAAGGACGTGTAGTGCCTTGCCATGGTTTAGTCGTCATTGCCTACCCGTATGGCGTACTTGTGTTCCGCTAGGCGGTTACATTCACCCCCCTTTTGACCTCCTCCTTTTCCACAGCAACCAATGATCCGGGTCAACAGCATCAATGTAACAGTTTAGCTTCCGTCCATCTCCTCGCCCCTACCTGGGCTCGAACCAGGGACCCTCTGCACACAGACAACAGTCACCCTCGAAGCATCGTTACCCATCGCGCCACAAAAGCCATGGCCCTTTCAAAGCAAGGGGAACAACTACTTCAGGTCTCAGAGCGAGTGACGTAATCCGATTGAAACGCTATTGGCGCGCACCATCCGCTAACTAGCTAGCCATTTCACATCGGTTACACTAGTATATTAACTTGTCATATTTCTATCATAGGAGGTTGGTGGCACCTTAATTGGGGAGAACAGGCTGGTGTTAATAACTGTAGCAGAATGAGTGTAATGGTATCAAATACATCAAACACGTTTCCAGGTGTTTGATTCCATTTCAGTTGCTCCGTTCCGGCCATTTTTAGCAGCCTACTGTCATCTCTATCCACAGTTCTTTCCATCCATACTAGTCTTTTATATACTCACATATTATGCTCTCTTTCTCCCTTTTTCCTCCTCTTTGGCTATATTCACACCTTTCCCTTTAGGCTACATTCATATGTGTCTTTTTCCCACTCTCACAAAGTAGCAAAGAGATTTTCTAAATGTATGTCAACCGATTCCTACAGGGAGGGGTGATAGGTATAAAGATCGGCTGGATGTGTGACCTAGACAAGTCAGAGGATGAGTGTAACCCCTCCTATTCCTTCACCCGGCTGGACGCCATGTCGGAGAAGAACAGCGTCTCCCCCGGGTACAACTTCAGGTAGCCATGACCTCTGACCTCTGGCCTTTAGAGAGTGAGCCCCATAGAGATGCATAAAGATCTCTCGATGGATATAACCCGTTTTTTGCATGGACACTGCCATTGAGGACTTCCACCATTTTAAAGTAGTCAAATGGGTGGGGATTCCTATGGGTTGGGAGCAATTAGTCAATGATCAGAGCATTGTCTTCTTCTTCAAATTGAGGTGCCTATGGTTAGTAAATGGCTTTAAGCTAGATCAGTGATTGTCAACCTTTTTTTGTATAAAAAAAAGAATAATTAGGTGACACACCTAAAATATCCCTATTAATTGATTTAGTGTAAATGACCTCCGTCTTATCTGTGCCAAACTGCAAATAATCTATTTCTGTGACAAACATTTTTATAGAGTTTCATAGTTCCTTATTCATGATGATACATTTTTCTGATACCCCTTTAAGTACTACTTAAGTCGTTTTTTGGGTTATCTGTACTCTACTTTACTATTTCTGACTACTTTTACTTTTACTGCACTACACTGTACATTCCTAAAGAAAATTATGCACTTTTTACTCAATACATTTTCCCTGACAACCAAAAGTACTCATTGCATTTTGAATGCTTAGCAGGACAGGAAAATGGTCTAATTCACACACATATCAAGAGAACATCCCTGGTCATCCCTACTGCCTCTGATCTGGAGGACTCACTAAACACATGCTTCGTTTGTAAATTATGTCTGAGTGTTGGAGCGTGCCCCTGGGTATCCATCAATTCAAAAAACAAGAAAATGGTGCCGTCTGGTTTGCTTAATATAACTAATTTGAAATGATTTGTACTTTTACTTTTGATACTTGAGTATATTTAAAACCAAATACTTTTATACTTTTACTCAAGTAGGATTTTACTGGGTGACTTTCACTTTTACTTGAGTCATTTTCTATCAAGGTATCTTTACAGTTACTCAAGTATGACAATGGGGTACTTTTTCCACCACTGTGTATCTGTATGGTGAACCCTTGACCTTGAGTAGAGGCGTGTCCCCCTGGTACAACCCATGTGCATTGCTCATGTCCTTACTCTCTGTCCATGTTGTGCTGATAGGTATGCTAAGTACTACAAAATGGACAACGGGACAGATTACCGTACTCTGCTCAAGGCCTATGCCATCAGGTTTGATGTGCTGGTCAATGGTAATGTGAGTGTTTTTAATGCTGTGTGTGTGTGTTTCTGTGTGATGGGGGATGATTAGAGGGTAGGAGGAAGTGTGTGTTTGTATGTGTATGTACCTGTGTGTGTGAGCACACGTGTGTCTGTGTGAGAACATGTATGTCTGTGGTGTGCATGAGTCTAATTGCCTATGTGGGTCCATGACTATTCTACATGTATGTGTTATTTAGATGAGGGGGTGGGGGGTCGTGTGTGTGTGTGTGTGTGTGTGTGTGTGTGTGTGTGTGTGTGTGTGTGTGTGTGTGTGTGTGTGTGTGTGTGTGTGTGTGTGTGTGTGTGGTTGGTTGTGCGTGCGTGCGTGCGCACGTGTGTTTACTTCTGTAAAGTACTTGACTTGTTTCTTACAGGCAGGGAAGTTTAACATGATCCCGACTCTGATCAACATGGTAGCTGCCTTTACGTCAGTTGGAGTGGTGAGCCCTTCTTTTCAGTCACTACTTTCTATCCACAAAGTATCCACACCGTCTGTAGGCTAGTTTTAAATTAAAACACATCTTCTTCCATCCTTCAGTCTCTTAACTTTGTAATAATATTATCCACAGAGTCTCTATAGGCTAGTTTGAAAATGTCTTTGTGCCATGTGTGTCTCTGTCTCCCCAACTGAAGTTATTTCCGTGGAGAGTAGTTCTTCTCTTATTTCCTCCTCTCTTCTCTTCTCCCCTCTCCTCATTTCTTCAATTCCATTCTATTCTACAACCTTGTTTTCTTTCTCTGCCTTGGATTGGTCGCAGGGCACCGTGCTTTGTGACATCATACTCTTGAACTTCCTGAAGGGAGCAGAGCAATACAAGGCCAAGAAGTTTGAGGAGGTAAAGTTTGAGGCGAGACACCAACCCTGCTTACTGTGATATAGATATTTCTCTTAATAACCAGTGTCAGCCTTTGCAGGCCTGGATCCGCGTCTCAGAGTAGGAGTGCTGATCTAGGATCAGTTCACCCCTGTCCCATGATCTTATTCATTGTGATCTAAAAGGCCAAACTGATTCTAAATCAGTAAGCCTACTCTGAGAAGTTGATACATACGGCCCAGAGGAATAGTTGAAACTAAGGGTCAAATCCTAACTTCCACTTAAATCATGCATTGATATCAACTGGAGACTAACTGAAAATTTGACCTAAGTGGAAAATAGGAGTCGCCTGACTGTGATGTGCTCCTGATGTTCTTCAAGTGTATAAAATTCCATAAAGTAATTTTCTCTCTCCCCCCAATCTACCATTACTCCATTAGGTATCAGACACGCAGATCGAGAACTCCTTATCCAGCAATGGGCTGTATCGGAGTAGGGAGTTCATTGGAGTAGAGAAGCAGTCAAACGACTCAGGGGCCTTTTCCATTGGGCAATACGGCTAACGGACAGCCAATGGAATGGAGTGTTTCAGGGGGAAAGGGGTGGGTGGTGGCAATTTGGGAAGTTTGCTGCAAATGTTGGTTTAGGGTGATATTGCCCATAGACCCTAATCTTGTAGCAGTTTAACATTTTCCCCACTAAAGGTTATGGTTAGGATTGGGGAAAGGGAAGCTGATCCTAGATCTGTACCTAGGGGAGACTTCACACCGGGTAGAGAATGCATGTATAAATAGCAACGTAATAATCCTAATATTTCACATGAACCTGTAATTTACCTGTAACATTTTCATAGTGGAGGTTGTATGTGTAATCCTTAACTCTACATGGACTATTGTATTTGAACTCCTACCTCTACAAAGTATTAAAGTCTACCCACTACTTAAATAAAAGTATGTGACTTCAATTTTGATTCTGGTTCGATTCTGCCAGAAACTCAAATCCTGCTAGGAACAGACAAACAAAAACTCTAGTTGTTTACTTGCTTAACACTCTTTATTTATATATATTTTTTAAATGCATTTTTCAGTTTGCTAAAAGCAGGCACATCTCTATGTGGTTTGGTTTCACCGTGGGAGATCTGTGGGTTGGGATCATTGGGGAAAGGAGCAGGGTGAGTCCAAAATGACACCCTATCCTTTATAGTACACTACTTTGACCAGAGTGCCCATGGGGCTCTGGTCAAAAGTAGTGCACTCTATAGGGATCAGGGTGTCATTTCCGTCACATCCCAAAAGGGAGGAGCAGGGGACTGGGTTGGTGTTACACAGACAGACACACAGTCTATACTAACATACCACTGAGAAAGCACGCCCAATACATTGCTGCTTCATACTAAGTATGTGAGCGTGGATATTCGTCCTCAAACTCTGTTCTTGAAGGAGCACACGTAGCTCTTCTTGGTGAAACACGTGTGGTCGTTCCATTTCCCAATTTCTAGGAGATAGAGAACAAATATACAGAGAGACAGACAGACAGACAAACAGAAGTTCAAATGTGAGTTCAAAATACCATCTCTTCCCACCACCTTCCAAGAAATGTTTCTTTCACGTTTTTGTCATTTTAGCTGTTAGCCAGTGCATTCAACTAAGGTAGGTGAAAACAAAAACATATCACAGCCATTGCAAGTAAAAACCATCCATCCATCCCTCTCTCCTTCCCATCACTCCTCCCTCCATCCCTCTGTCCATCTCTTACTGCTCCAGTTCATCTCCACACAGTCCTCGTGGCTCGACCAGCGGGAGATGGGCTCCCCAGGGGTCCACGCATCAAAGTTCCAGCTGGAGCCGTCGGTCCACACAAACTTACCAGACTGAGAGAAGGAGGGAGAGAGAGAAAGGTGGATAGAGGAAGAGAGAGGGGAGTGATAGAAAGACCGGTGGTGATAAAAAAATGTACAGTGCATTTGGAAAGTATTCAGACTGCTTCACTTTTTCCATTTTTTGTTACGTTACAGCCTTATTCTAAAATGGATTAAATAAAACATGTTCCTCATCAATCTACATACACTACCCTAAAAAACTGTTTTTTGTACATTTTGCAAATGTATTAAAAATAAAAAACAGAAATACCTTATTTACATAAATATTCAGACCCTTTGCTAGGAGACTCGAAATTTGAGCTCTGGTGCATCCTGTTTACATTGATCATCCTTGAGATGCTTTTACAACTTGATTGGAGTCCACCTGTGGTAAAATCAATTGATTGGACATGATTTGGAAAGGCACACACCTATCTATATAAGTTCCCACATGAGGTCGAAGGAATTGTCCATAGAGCTCCGAGACAGGATTGTGTCGAGGCACAGATCTGGGAAAGGGTACCAAAAAGTATTTGCAACATTGAAGGTCCTCAAGAACACAGTGGCCTCCATTATTCTTCAATGGAAGAAGTTTGGAAGCACCAAGTCTCTTCCTAGAGCTGGCCACCTGGTCAAACTGAGCAATAGGGGGAGAAGGGCCTTGGTCAGGGAGGTGACCAAGAACCCGATGGTCACTCTGACAGAGCTCCAGAATTCCTCTGTGGAGATGGGAGAACCTTCCAGAAGGACAACCATCTCTGCAGCACTCAACCAATCAGGCCTTTATGGTAGAGTGACCAGACGGAAGCAACTCCTCAGTAAAAGGCACATGACAGCCCGCTTGGAGTTTGCCAAAAGGCACCTAAAGGACTCTCAGACCATGAGAAACAAGATTATCTGGTCTGATGAAACCAAGATTGAACTCTTTGACCTGAATGCAAAGCATCACACCTGGCCAATACCATCCTTACGGTGAAGCATGGTGGTGGCAGCATCATGCTGTGGGGATGTTTTTCAGCAGCAGGGACTGGGGGACTAGTTAGGATCGAGGGAAATATGAACGGAGCAAAGTTCAGAGAGATCCTTGATAAAAACCAGTCTCTGAATGTCCTTGAGTGGCCGAGCCAGAGCCAGCACTTGAACCCGATCGAACATCTTTGGAGAGACCTGAAAATAGCTGTGTAGCGACGCTACCCCTCCAACCTGACAGAGCCTGAGAGGATCTCCAGAGAAGAATGGGAGAAACTCCCCAAATACAGGTGTGCCAAGCTTGTAGCGTCATACCCAAGAAGACTTGAGGCTGTAATCACTGCCAACGGTGCTTCAACAAAGTGCTGAGTAAAGGGTTTGAATACTTACGTAAATGTGATATTTCAGTTTTTTGCAAAAATGTCTAAAAACCTGTTTTTGTCATTATGGGGTAGTGTGTAGATTGATGAGGGGGAAAAAACAATTGAATCCACTTTTGAATACAGCTGTAATGTAACAAAATGTGTAAAAAGTCAAGTGGTCTGAATACTGTAAATGTAGATATTACGACAGTCATATGTTCAATGTTAAATGTTGTGCTGCAAAGCTTCTCTCTTTCCCCTTCTACCGAACATGTCACTCTTTCCTCCCACATGAATTTACCTCCCTCCACCCACTATCCGCCCTGTCTTAATCACTCCTTCCATCCATCACTCTTCCTCTCCTACCTGGAAGAGTTCGAAGCCTCCCAGCCAGATGCGAGGGCTTTTGGCGTTGTTCTTCATCACCACGCAAAGCAGGTTGTCGTTGGCTTGACTGTTATGCACCGACACCAGGTGGCCACCGGGGGCAGCAGACCTGCACTGTGTCTAAGAAGGATGAGAGAGAAGAGGAGAAATAGGTGGTGGGAAGAGAAAGAGTGAATTAGTGAGAGAGAAAGAGAGAGTGGGAGGAAGGAGAGAGAGAGCGAGTAAGCAGGTGCTGACGTAGTGGTTTGGAGCCCAAGGCCACTTTGGAGCCAGTCAGAGGCCACTCTTATGCGCATGCACCATTTTCTTTTCATGGGTAATTAACTATAAAAATGCATTACCTTTTAATGTGCCAAGAACACAACCAGTCATGATGTTTTATCTGATTGTTAAACAAATCACTTCAAAAAGAAGGTTGCCTTTGCAAGTTTATCCCAAATAATTCCAGCATCTGAGCTGTGCACCTGCCAAATTTCCTTCAATTCTCAAGTGGCTGAAACTATCTCACCGGAGAAAGCATCCAAGCAAGCGAAACAAGCGGACTCTAATTATGTGACTTGTTAAGCCACCCCTTCCCGTTCTTATCCCGGTAATGGGATTGCTTGACAAGATACATGGCGCGAAATTCAAAACAGCAAAAATCGAATAATTTCAATTTCTCAAACAATCAACTATTTTACACCATTTGAAAGATAAACATCTCCTTAATCCAACCACATTGTCCGATTTCAAAGAGGCTTTATGGCGAAAGCAAAAACTTAGATTATGTTAGGAGAGTACATAGACAAAAAAATACACACAGCCATTTAATGCAAGGACAGGCGTCACCAAAAGCAGAAAACCAGCTAAAATTATGGACTTACCTTTGACAATCTTCATCAGATGACACTCCTAGGACATTATGTTAGACAATACATGCATTTTTTGTTCTATCGAGTTCATATTTATATCCAAAAACAGCATTTTACATCGGCGCGTGACGTTCAGAAAATGTATCTCCCCCAAAACTGCCGGTGAATTTACAAAAATACTCATTATAAACGTTGATAAAATATTAAACTGTTATTCAAAGAATTATAGATTAACATCTCCTGAATGCAAACGCATTGACAGATTTCAAAATAACTTTACTGGGAAAGCACACTTTGCAACAATCTGAGTACTGCGCTCAGAAAAATACACTAGGCAATACATATAGCCGACATTTTGGAGTCATCTAAATGCATAACTAACATTAGAAATATTCACTTACCTTTAATAATCTTCATCAGAAGGCACTTCCTGGATTCCCAGGTCCACAAAAAATGTTGTTTTGTTCGATAAAGTTCATAATTTATGTCCAAATAACTCCATGTTGTTAGCGCGTTCAGTAAGCTACTCAAAATGTAGGACGCGCGTGGAAAATGTGACGACGAAAAGTAAAAAGAATTATCTATTTACGTTCGTGCAAACATGTCAAACGTTGTATAGCATCAATCTTTAGGGCCATTTTAACGTGAAACTTCAGTAATATTTAAACCGGACCATTCCTGTGTCTTGAAAAACGTTTTGGAACAGAGCTTCCTCTCTCGTGAATGTGCGCCAATGAAGTGATGTCCTTCCCTGGGTGACCAACTTCCCAGCCTTCTCATTCCCTCTCTGTTCATCATAGACGCCTCAAACAACTTTCTAAAGACTGTTGACATCTAGTGAAAGCATTAGGAAGTGCAAAATGAATCCTTAGTCACTGTGTGTTCCATTGGCAATGACTTGAAAAAACTACAGGCACAATATTTTCATTTCCTGCTTGTATTTTCCTCAGGTTTTTGCCTGCCATATGAGTTCTGTTATACTTACAGACACCATTCAAACAGTTTTAGAAACTTCTGAGTGTTTTCTATCCAAATCTTCTAATATGCATATTCTAGTTTCTGGGCCAGAGTAGTAACCTGTTCAAATTTGGGTATGTTTTTCATCCGGCCGTGAAAATACTGCCCCCTAGCCCCAACAGGTTTTAACTCCTGAACTTATTTAGGCTTGCCATAACAAAGGGGTTGTATACTTATTGACTCAAGACATTTCAGCTTTTCATTTTGTCTTAATTTGAAACATTTTGAAAATCGTACTTCCACTTTGACATTATGAGGTGTGCAGGCCAGTGACCTCAAAAAAATGTAAATTAATACATTTTAAATTCAGGCTGTAACACAACAAAATATGGAAAAAGTCAAGGGGTGTGAATACTTTCTGAAGACACTGTATTTGTGAACAGCCATCCACAACAACCACAGTGTAAGGCTAAATGAGAGAGCAGCAGTGTGATTCACAACAATGTGCTATTTAGATATCAATAATAAGTGATATCCGTATCACTGCTGTCTTTCTTACCTCCGAGCATTTATTCAAGTTGGATCATCTTTGGATGCCAACAGCAGTCACACCATTGGAAGACATACTATACCTTGGACAGTAGCCTATAAAAGCCTATTCCTGCTCTTTTCCCACAATCCATCAAACGCATTTGGTGTGTCATCATCGTGGTCTCTGACTTGTGGTCAGACTCGCTCAGGTAGAACAAACGTAAACTTTCTTCAATGCTGATTTGAATGTCAATTTTTTTTCACAAACATCCTTTCTGAATTTAAGAAGTAATCCTAGAAGTAATCATCTAGTTTTTCAAAAGTATCTGTAATCTGATTACAATATTTTAGCTGGTAACGTAACAGATTACAGTTACTGTTTTTTTGTAATTTGTTACTCCACAACCCTGGAGGTCGTGACAGCGACGTGATTTGGACGTATGACAATGTGAGATTACTACTAAACTAACATATGGAATTGTTTTAAGATGGTCATACCAAGGATCATTTAGATATTTGATTTAGAATTTTAGGACCCCTGTAGGTATAATTTTTGGGTTGTTGTTATAATTTGATGAAACATTGCATTTGGCCTTACTGCTATTAGCCAATAGAAATGCATTGAATAACACATTCATACATGGAAAAACAGATAGTCAACATTAAATGAAAAGGAAGATCTGAGAGATATAGGACTAAGAAAGCTAAGGAAAAAATGCTAATCATTTTTACCGTGTTACCGAGTCCCGTGACACTTGTGGGGGGAAGTACAGTAGAGAAAACGAAACACCATCGTGTTCGTGACTGTTTTATGTTTCCATAGAGGGGTCATATACATTTTCTAGGCCAAACCGTGAGGACGCTACAGACGTTTTTGTGAGAAGACCGATTTTCGAGATGTCTCCTGTAGCTTTACCTCAGCCACCTTCCACCGCCGGTGCAGAAGGACGACATCAGCGGATGAGGTGGATTGAGACAAAGGCCATGCAAAAACACACAAATCTCTAGTTTAAACACATTTTGATGGGGATTTTTTTTATTTACTTTACTTTTTTTATTTATTATGCCTCAAACAAAGCATGGGGGGGCCTCAGCGGAGGTCCCGTGTGGCTCAGTTGGTAGAGCATGGTGTTTGCAACGCCAGGGTTGTGGGTTCGATTCCCACGGGGGACCAGTACGGAGAAAAAAATGTATGAAATGTATGCATTCACTACTGTAAGTCGCTCTGGATAAGAGCGTCTGCTAAATGACAAAAATGTAAATGTATGTATTTTTATTTTTATTATGCCCAGGTCATGAGGCTTCTTGATTTTTATTTTATTTATTTTATTTAACCTTTATTTAACTAGGCAAGTCAGTTAAGAACAAATTCTTATTTACAATGACGGCCTACAAATGATGTGAGGCCTGAGGCAATTGCCTCTTCTGCCTAATGGTAAGTCCGCCAGTGTGAGAAAGATGAATACATTAGAAGAGACCTCTAATTAAGACAATGGATTTAACCTTCACTTCACTGTATTGCCATTGTATTGGAATGGACAGGCTGACTGACTCCAGGTAGAGCAATAACATGCTTTGATCATGTTATAATGTCATTCTCCTGTTATATAGAATGTTGTTTACCTCCGCTTCGGTGAAGTTGAGAGCAGCCTTGTAGTACTTGATGCAGTAGGAGCCCAGCCTGTACCAGTCTTCATAATTCTTCAGGTCACAGGCTTTGGGCATGTCACACGCTGCAGTCTCCTCCTGGAAATACACTCGAGCATCATCGCCACCTAGGGGACAATGATGGAATAACTACTCTCCTGGGGCCTTATATACTTAGAAAACAGCCACAAGCTGAACATTCCTATGACACTCACAGGCTGCTAACAGAACTCTCCCATTCCATAATTCACTAAACTGATCAATGCGCACACCATATAGCCCAGGGGCCTAAGAAATGCCTACCTAAGACCTCTTATTTAAAACCTCTTATGGCTAGGGGGCAGTATTTTCACGGCTGGATAAAAAACGTACCCGATTTAATCTGATTATTAGTCCTGCCCAGAAACTAGAATATGCATATAATTATTAACTTTGGAGAGAAAACACTCCAAAGTTTCTAAAACTGTTTGAATGGTGTCTGTGAGTATAACAGAACTCCTATGGCAGGCAAAAACCTGAGAAGGTTCTGTTCAGGAAGTACCCTGTCTGACCATTTATTTGCTTTCTTTGACATCTCTTCCAAAAACTAAGGATCTCTGCTGTTACGTGACACTTCCCACGGCTCCAATGGGCTCTCAGAGCCCGGGAAAAACAGGAATGACGTAATTCAAAGCCCTGGCTGAAACAAAGGAGAGCAAAAGCTAAGTGGTCTCTCAGTGGGGAAATGCTTACGCTCGCGACCCGCCCCGCCCCCGGCTTTCAGTTTTTCCCTCAGTTTACAGTCATGCAGATTCCCGGTCGGAATATTATCGCTTTTCTACGAGATAAATTGCATAAAAATTGGTTTTAAACAGCGGTTGACATGCTTCGAAGTACGGTAATGGAATATTTAGAATTTTTTTGTCACATTCTGCGCCATGCGCACGACCGTGATTTAGCATTGGGATAGTGTCTAGAACGCAAGAACAAAACGTCATTGATGGAACATAACGATGGATTATTTGGGACCAAACCTACATTTGTTATTGAAGTAGAAGTCCTGGGAGTGCATTCTGACGAAGAACAAGAAAGGTAAGACCATTTTTCTTATAGGAAATGTGATTTTGGTGAAGGCTAAACTGGTTGGGTGTCTAAATAGCTAGCCCTGTGATGCCGGGCTATGTACTTAGAATATTGCAAAATGTGCTTCATCCGAAAAGCTATTTTAAAATTGGACATATCGAGTGCATAGAGGAGTTCTGTATCTATAATTCTTAAAATAATTGTTATGCTTTTTGTGAACGTTTATCGTGAGTAATTTAGTAAATTCACCGGAAGTGTTCGTGGGAATGCTAGTTCTGAACGTCACATGCTAATGTAAAAAGCTGGTTTTTGATATAAATATGAACTTGATTGAACAGACATGCATGTATTGTATAACATAATGTCCTAGGTGTGTCATCTGATGAAGATCATAAAAGGTTAGTGCTGCATTTAGCTGTGGTTTTGTTTTTTGTGACATTATATGCTAGCTTGAAAAATGGGTGTCTGATTATTTCTGGCTGGGTACTCTGCTGACATAATCTAATGTTTGCTTTCGCTGTAAAGCCTTTTTGAAATCGGACAGTGTGGTTAGATAAAGGCGAGTCTTGTCTTTAAATAGCTGTAAAATAGTCATATGTTTGAAAAGTGGAAATTTTCGGATTTTAGAGGAGTTTGTATTTCGCGCCCCGCCCATCATTGGATATTGGAGCAGACGTTCCGCTAGCGGAACATCTAGATGTAAGAGGTTTTAACCAGGCAAATCAGTTAAAAACAAATTCTCATTTACAATGACGGCCTAGGAACAGTGTGGTTAACTGCCTTGTTCAGGGGCAGATCAACAGATTTTTACCTTGTCAGCTCAGGCATGCGTTCTAGCAACCTTTCGGTTACTGGCCCAACTCTCTAACCACTAGGCTACCTGCCGCCCCAATATTGTCATTCTACTATTATTGTTTAGTATATATTGCAT
The DNA here is from genome assembly GCF_901001165.1 of Salmo trutta. Lineage (NCBI taxonomy): Eukaryota > Metazoa > Chordata > Actinopteri > Salmoniformes > Salmonidae > Salmo > Salmo trutta. The sequence continues at coordinate 14,655,201 of NC_042960.1, read as the reverse complement.
ATTTTAACATTGTATTATATTAAAAGTATTGTGTTAGTTTAGGGTTTTACTATTTGATCATAATCTATCATTGTAAATGGGTGTGCAATTCAGTCTATGACTGCTAATAAGCAATAACATCTACTGCAAAAAAAAATACTGTAAGTGACTACATTTGTGTAAAGAATGCATCTCATTTTCATTTGGACATGAAAGAGGAAAGCACATTTTCAGCTTTAAAACAGATTCTTTTTTAGAATGTGTGGTCAATAATCATCCTAAAAAATTGAAATAAAACTTTCAGCACTATCATCAAAACCAAGGGTGCAACTTTCACTGGGGATGGGGGGGACTGCATTTTTGTCCCCCCCAGTTTTATAATTGGAATGTGATACAAAATGAGGCAACGGTTTGCTTTAGGACCATGCGGACGCCTCCGAGCTGTCGGGTAGGCTGTTTGGAGTGTTTATCTGACTGGATTGAAAAAAATAATAATAATAAAAAATAAAAAGTCATGTCTCCCCACTTCTAAAATCAAAATTGTGCCCCTGATCAAAACACATACTGTAATCAATGCAACTCTCTTACCGGTACGTCTGTGGAATGTCAAAGCCATTTTTGTCCCAAGTAGTGACATCATCACAATCAGGCTGACAAACTTCATCTTGGCTTCCTCTGATTCTGCGTTTCCTAAAAACAAACAACTCAATCAGTAACAGTTTCCTTTAAATAAATGCATTTACAAATAATTTGATTGTATTAACCTTTATTTCACCAGGTAAATTATCTGAGAGCATAGTCTATAGCACTATGCTATGAATGACATTAAAACAAATCTCTTGTTCTCAAATTGACTGTGGCTGGCGATTTATAAATACCGAGCCCTGACGGATTATTCATTTGAGTGGCTCCGCGCGCTAACCGATTGTAAGTGCCACAGCCTCTGGAACAATCGGCAGTCCCATTTGACAACAAAAGACTTGCTTGCCCCGGTCAATTTGACAACAAGAGTTTGTTGCCCAATAAGAAGGATGCACCATTAGAATGCAATTTTGTGTGCCCCAATAAATAAATAAATATTGTGAAACACTATCATTCCACTATTACCGTAGATGTATTAAAGACATTTTCTGAAATAACAATGCAACAATAATACATATAGCTCCTTTTAAAAAATGAACGCAAAGCAAAAAAAAGGAACATTTGCACAATGTAATCTGAAAAATGACCTTACCAGAGTGTGGACTAGGTTGCTTCTCTGTCTTTCTCTCTCCCGCTCTCTCTCTCTCTCATTTGGTACTCCCTTCTTTTTATAGCAAATGTAATCTCACCTCCTCCCTGTAATTCTCACCCCGTCCTTACAGATACCATAATGTCTTTATCATTATCATCATTATCAAGTTCTAATAAATTGTTTGATAAACTGATGGATGGATGGATGGATTCATTGATTGATTAATGAATTGTGGCATATTTTTTGTATGCAGTTTTGTGTACAGTTTGTCATAAATGTTTTGTGTCCTCAAAATACCCTCCCCACCTCTCTACTCCTGCGTCCTAAATGGCACCCTATTCCTGTGGGTTCTGGTCCAAAGTAGAGCCCTATATAGGGACTACGGTGCCATTTGGGACGCAGACTTCCTGTTAACATGCTGTTGTGGTGTGGTGACACCAGCAAGTTTCAAGTTTCATGTTTTATTGTCACATGCACAAGTACAGTGAACTGCTTACTTGCTAGCACAATGAACTACAGTTAAATTAAAGCTGTCTCAGAGGCTGGCTACTGAAAAGTGTTGAAAACTCCCCAACACCTCATACTAGTCAGATCTCTCACTTCTTATGACCCTCAATCATTTTACCATACAACACCATATACTTGTGCTTAAATTAATCCATTTATTCAGATCTTACAGAATCTCATTCGTAGTTAGAGAAATAATGTATTTGTTATTAAAAGTGTTGGTAAGACACTCAATATAGCAAGAGAATCATTTGATCAAAGATATGTCTGCTTATTTCATTACTGTGTGCAACTGCAGTGTTATTGCTTACACACCTAAAACAGTAAACACTAAAGAGGTAGTGGCTAGGACTTATAAGTAGGGTACAGTTAGGGGAAAGAAGTAAAGTACAGGTAGGGGATAGAGGTAGGGTGCAGGTAGGGGAAGGAGGTAGGGTGCAGGTAAGGGATAGAAGTAGGGTGCAGGTAGGGGATAGAGGTAGGGTGCAGGTAGGACCTAGAGGTAGGGTGCAGGTAGGGGTTAGAGGTAGGGTACAGGTAGGACCTAGAGGTAGGGTACAGGTAGGGGATTCAGGTAGGGTGCAGGTAGGAAATAGAGGTAGGGTACAGGTAGGGGCTGGAGGTGGGGTACAGGTAGGGAATAGAGGTAGGGTACAGATAGGGGATAGAGGTAGGGTGCAGGTAGGGGATAGAGGTAGGGTAAAGGTAGAGATTAGAGGTGGGGTGCAGGTAGGGGAGTGAGGTAGGGTGCAGATTGAGGATAGAGGTAGGGTAGAGGTAGGGGATAGAGGTAGGGTACAGATAGGGGATAGAGGTAGGGTTCAGGTAGGGGATAGAGGTAGGGTGCAGGTAGGGGATAGAGGTGGGGTGCAGGTAGGGCATAGAGGTAGGGTGCAGGTAGGGGTTAGAGGTAGGGTTCAGGTAGGGGATGGAGGTAGGGTAAGGTAGGTAATAGAGGTAGGGTACAGGTAGGGGATGGAGGTAGGATGCAGATAGGGGATAGAGGTAGGGTACAGATAGGGGATAGAGGTAGGGTGCAGGTAGAGGATAGAGGTGGGGTGCAGGTAGGGATTAGAGGTGGGGTGCAGGTAGGGAATAGAGGTAGGGTGCAGGTAGGGAATAGAGGTAGGGTGCAGGTAGGGATTAGAGGTGGGGTGCAGGTAGGAGATAGAGGTAGGGTGCAGGTAGAGGCTAGAGGTGGGGTGCAGGTAGGGGATAGAGGTAGGGTACAGGTAGGGGAGAGAGGTAGGGTAGGGTGCAGGTAGGGATAGAGGTAGGGTGCAGTAGGGGTGGGAGGTAGGGTGCAGGCAGGACCAAGAGGTAGGGTGCAGGTAGGGGTTAGAGGTAGGGTTCAGGTAGGGACTAGACGTAGGGTGCAGGTAAGGAATAGAGGTAGAGTGCAGGTAGGGGGTAGAGGTAGGGTGCCAGGTAGGGGTGGGAGGGTGGGTGCAGGTAGGGGAGGGAGGTAGGGTAGGGTGCAGGTAGGGAGTAGAGGTAGGGTGCAGGTAGGGGGTAGAGGTAGGGTGCAGGTAGGGGTTAGAGGTAGGGTGCAGGTAGGACCTAGAGGTAGTGTGCAGGTAGGGGTTAGAGGTAGGGTTCAGGTAGGGCCTAGACGTAGGGTGCAGGTAAGGAATAGAGGTAGAGTGCAGGTAGGGATAGAGGTAGGGTGCAGGTAGGGGTTGAGGTAGGGTATAGGTAGGTAATAGCGGTAGGGTACATGTAGGGGATGGAGGTAGGGTGCAAATAGGGGATAGAGGTAGGGTACAGGTAGGGGTTAGAGGTAGGGTACAGATAGGGGATAGAGGTAGGGTGCAGGTAGAGGATATAGGTGGGGTGCAGGTAGGGGATAGAGGTAGGGTACAGGTAGGGGATAGAGGTAGGGTAGGGTGCAGGTAGGGGATAGAGGTAGGGTGCAGGTAGGGATAGAGGTAGGGTACAGGTAGGGGCTGGAGGTGGGGTACAGGTAGAGGATAGAGGTAGGGTACAGATAGGGGATAGAGGTAGGGTGCAGGTAGGGGTTAGAGGTAGGGTACGGATAGGGGATAGAGGTAGGGTATGGATAGGGGATAGAGGTAGGGTGCAGGTAGGGGATAGAGGTAGGGTGCAGGTAGAGGCTAGAGGTGGGGTGCAGGTAGGGAATGGAGGTAGGGTACAGGTAGGGGATAGAGGTAGGGTAGGGTGCAGGTAGGGATAGAGGTAGGGTGCAGGTAGAGGCTAGAGGTGGGGTGCAGGTAGGGGATAGAGGTAGGGTACAGGTAGGGAGTAGAGGTAGGGTAGGGTGCAGGTAGGGGATAGAGGTAGGGTGCAGGTAGGGCATAGATGTAGGGTTCAGGTAGGGGCTAGAGGTAGGGTAGAGCTAGGTAATAAGGGTAGGGTTCAGGTAGGGGGTTGAGGTAGCGTGCAGATAGGGGATAGAGGTAGTGTACAGGTAGGGGATAGAGGTAGGGTCCCAGGTAGGAGGGAGGTAGGGTACAGGTAGGGCATAGAGGTAGGGTAGGGTGCAGGTAGGGATAGAGGTAGGGTGCAGGTAGAGGCTAGAGGTGGGGTGCAGGTAGGGGAAAGAGGTAGGGTACAGGTAGGGAGTAGAGGTAGGGTAGGGTGAAGGTAGGGGATAGAGGTAGGGTGCAGGTAGGGGATAGAGGTAGGGTGCAGGCAGGACCTAGAGGTAGGGTGCAGGTAGGGGTTAGAGGTAGGGTTCAGGTAGGGACTAGACGTAGGGTGCAGGTAAGGAATAGAGGTAGAGTGCAGGTAGGAGATAGAGGTAGAGTCCCAGGTAGGAGGGAGGGTGGGTTCAGGTAGGGGATAGAGGTAGGGTGCAGGTAGAGGATAGAGGTAGGGTGCAGGTAGAGGATAGAGGTGGGGTGCAGGTAGTTGGTAGAGGTAGGGTACAGATAGGGGATAGAGGTAGGGTATAGGTAGGTAATAGAGGTAGGGTGCAGGTAGGGGATAGAGGTAGGGTGCAGGTAGAGGATAGAGGTGGGGTGCAGGTAGGTAGTAGAGGTAGGGTGCAGATAGGGGATAGAGGTAGGGTATAGGTAGGTAATAGAGGTAGGGTGCAGGTAGGGGTTAGAGGTAGGGTGCAGGTAGAGGATAGAGGTGGGGTGCAGGTAGTGGGGTGAGGTAGGGTGCAGATAGGGGATAGAGGTAGGGTACAGGTAGGGGGGAGAGGTAGGGTACAGATAGGGGATAGAGGTAAGGTGCAGGTAGGGGATAGAGGTAGGGGTAAGGTAGGGTACAAGTAGAGGTTAGAGGTAGGGTGTAGGTAGGTAATAGAGGTAGGGTGCAGGTAGGGATGGAGGTGGGGAATAGGTAGGTAATAGAGGTAGGGTGCAGGTAGGGGGGAGAGGTGGGGTGCAGGTAGGGGATAGAGGTAGGGTGCAGGTAGGGCCTAGAGGTAGGGTGCAGGTAGGGGATAGAGGTAGGGTTCAGGTAGGGGCTAGAGGTAGGGTAGAGCTAGGTAATAAGGGTAGGGTTCAGGTAGGGGGTTGAGGTAGCGTGCAGATAGGGGATAGAGGTAGTGTACAGGTAGGGGATAGAGGTAGGGTCCCAGGTAGGAGGGAGGGTGGGTTCAGGTAGGGGATAGAGGTAGGGTGCAGGTAGAGGATAGAGGTGGGGTGCAGGTAGGTAGTAGAGGTAGGGTGCAGATAGGGGATAGAGGTAGGGTATAGGTAGGTAATAGAGGTAGGGTGCAGGTAGGGGATAGAGGTAGGGTGCAGGTAGAGGTTAGAGGTGGGGTGCAGGTAGGTGGTAGAGGTAGGGTGCAGATAGGGGATAGAGGTAGGGTATAGGTAGGTAATAGAGGTAGGGTGCAGGTAGGGGATGGAGGTAGGGTGCAGGTAGAGGATAGAGGTGGGGTGCAGGTAGGTGGTAGAGGTAGGGTGCAGATAGGGGATAGAGGTAGGGTATTGGTAGGTAATAGAGGTAGGGTGCAGGTAGGGGATAGAGGTAGGGTGCAGGTAGAGGATAGAGGTGGGGTGCAGGTAGGTAGTAGAGGTAGGGTGCAGATAGGGGATAGAGGTAGGGTATAGGTAGGTAATAGAGGTAGGGTGCAGGTAGGGGTTAGAGGTAGGGTGCAGGTAGAGGATAGAGGTGGGGTGCAGGTAGTGGGGTGAGGTAGGGTGCAGATAGGGGATAGAGGTAGGGTACAGGTAAGGGGGAGAGGTAGGGTGTAGGTAGGTAATAGAGGTAGGGTGCAGGTAGGGATGGAGGTGGGGAATAGGTAGGTAATAGAGGTAGGGTGCAGGTAGGGGGTAGAGGTGGGGTGCAGGTAGGGCCTAGAGGTAGGGTGCAGGTAGGGCCTAGAGGTAGGGTGCAGGTAGGGGCTAGAGGTAGGGTAGAGCTAGGTAATAAGGGTAGGGTTCAGATAGGGGGTTGAGGTAGCGTGCAGATAGGGGATAGAGGTAGTGTACAGGTAGGGGATAGAGGTAGGGTACAGATAGGGGATAGAGGTAGGGTGCAGGTAGAGGGTAGAGGTGGGGTGCAGGTAGGGGATAGAGGTGGGGTGCAGGTAGGAGTAGAGGTAGGGTGCAGGTAGGGTATAGAGGTAGGGTGCAGGTAGAGGATAGAGGCAGGGTGCAGGTAGGGGTTTGAGGTATGGTGCAGGTAGGGGATAGAGGTAAGGTGCAGGTAGAGGTAGAGGATAGAGGTAGGGTAGGGTAGGGTGCAGGTAAGGGATAGAGATGTGGTGCAGGTAGGGTCTGGAGGTGGGGTGCAGGTAGGGAATAGAGGTGGGGTGCAGGTAGGGGATAGAGGTAGGGTGCAGGTAGGGGAAAGAGGTAAGGTGCAGGTACGGGATAGAGGTAGGGTGCAGGTAGGGGATAGAGGTAGGGTACAGGTAGGGAATAGAGGTAGGTTGCAAGTAGGGGCTAGAGGTAGAGGGCAGGTAGGGTGAAGAGGTAGGGCACAGGTAGGGCCTAGAGGTCGAGTACAGGTAGGGAAGAGGTAGGGTATAGGCAGGGGACAGAGGTAGGGTGTAAGTAGGGGCTAGAGGTAGGGTACAGGTAGGGGATAGTAGAAGGAGCCATGGGTTACTATTTGATCACCAAGACCTAGTTCTCTTCACTAGTTCATCTTCCTCTTGGTTTTGTCTCTCAGGACTGTCATGAATTTGGACAGAGGCTGCTTGGGACTTGAATCTGGCTTTCTGCTGCTTTCAGTGGTCTGAGAGAGAGAGAGAGAGAGAGAGAGGAGAGAGAGAGCGAACCATTTTGAAATATTTGGAGGATTGAAGTGGTCTCTGCCAATAGCTAGGTTTCCATCCAATTGGTGACAGATTTTCATCTGTTCAAAAATAAAAAAATCTGCATAAAACCAATTTGAGCATTTTCCCACCAGAGATGTTTCCTTTAAATTGACTTGTTGTGGATAAAAAGCTGTGCGTGATGACATAGTTCACATAAAAATAACTTGTGGTTAAATTCCCACGGACCGAACAAAAAATACTAGTTAAATGGGTTTTCATTTTCAACTCCACTGACGGTTTTGTCAAAACATTTCTTGCATTAGGCTATATAGCGAATGTGCCCACTCTGGTTTTGGCACGTGCTCTCTAGCCAACAGTTAAATACAGATACAATGTTGGTTTTGCATACATGATGAGATTATTATGGACAAAAAGATCGAGATTATTTTGATTTGTCAAACCAGGATCAAGCTCATCACTGTGCACTTTCCCCACCCTGTAAAGTTCATCACTTATTTCATCTGTAGCCTAATAAACTGCATGTTTTCCCGAGTCATAGTAGGAGGACCACACAACATATCACCTGAATCCAAGTTTACTTCGATATGATGGTTATTATATCAATATCTGCGCATAAAGGCGTATTTATTGTCACATGTACAAGTACAGTGAACTGCTTACTTGCTAGCACAATGAACTACAGTTAAATTAAAGCTGTCTCAGAGGCTGGCTACTGAAAGGTGTTGAAAACTCCCCAACACCTCATACTAGTCAGATCTCTCACTTCTTATGACCCTCAATCATTTTACCATACAACACCATATACTTGTGCTTAAATTAATCCATTTATTCAGATCTTACAGAATCTCATTCAGACAACACTGATGTTGATATGATGGTTATTATATCAATATCGGCGCATAAAGGTGTTTCCACCGCCATTTCTCGCATTATTAATTTTACAGACACAAAAAGATCCCACCTTACCTAGCGTATTTAGTTTTGTCGACATTTGGAAAGTTTACCGACAAATGTGTTGTTTCCATCAGGCATGTCCTGACATTTTTGTCCTTTACTTGCATAACAAGGTTGGATGGAAACCTGGCTAGTGATGCTAATATACATTATTACATTCAGCAATAAGCTACAGTCTGTATGAAATTCCACCCTATTCCTATAGTACATTAGGGAGTAGAGTGCCATTTCAGACACACTTCAGAGACACATGTTAATGTACAGTGTTTGAAAATGTTGCCAAGGGTTACGGGGTCAAATGAACTCTGACCTCAACAGAGAGGTTGTCCTGTGTCGGTGTTGTCACAGGGTCCTGTTCTTCAGCGGACGGAGGGATGTTGTAGAAAACAGAGGACGGAAAGACATAGGAGAGAGAGAAGCAGGAAGAGGAGGAAGAAGGAAGTGATGTGGGAGAGAGGGTTGGAGGAGGAGAGGGTTTGAGGAATTTGATGTCAGGGGCTTTGATTTCAGTGCGTCTTATCTTGAAGGTCTCTGTTTCAGGAAAGAAATAGAGAGAACAGCAGACATGTTTATATTTCAGCGTCTCAGCTTTAGTCCAACTCCTTTCCAGACGTCTATTTTCACTGATTCTTTCATCTCGTTATTCACTGATTCAATCTTACTTCTCGTCTTTAGCCCCGGAAGTCTGTGCTTTCTCTTTTTGCTCAGACGAATTTTATGTTTCTGAGCAGAACTGTCCAGAACTCCAACTGACTGAGAAAGAGAGGGTGTGTGAGAGAGAGCGAGAGAGAGAGAGAAAGAGAGAGAGTGAGAGAGAGACAGTGAGAATAAGAACAAGAGAGTGAGATTTTGCAGTGAGTGTTTATATACCAGGGCTCTCCAACCCTGCTCCTGCAGAGCTACTGTCCTGTAGGTGTTCAACCCTAATCTAGAGCACCTGATTTTAATAATTAGCTGGCTGATAAGATGAATCAGGTTAGTTACAACTGGAGTTGGAGCAAAAAACCTACAGGGGGGGTTAGCTCTCCAGGAACAGTGTTGGAGAGCCCTGTTCTATAGACAGAGGCCTACAACAGCACTTTAAATGACTACAATGCCCACAATCCCACCGTGTGGCTCACCTTAACACAGGAGAAGTCAAGATGGTCCTTTGATTGGTTCCATATGGGGGATTTACAGTCATGGATGTCCTTAGATATGGGTCTGGAGTGGTCCAACTCACTCTCCTCCGCTGCATCATTGTCCAATAGTATCTTCGGTTTGATGACAGCAATGGCATCATTTCCAGTGTCATTGTTGTTGTCTACTTCCTGATGTCTGTTGTCCGATTGGTTGTCCACAATCTCATTCGGACCTGTTTGGCTGAAGTGAACATCCTCATATAAAGAATGGCCTATGTCCTCGTGGTTATGTTGAACGTCGTTGGGGAGGCGCGACTCTGGTTCAGTCTTTAATTGGTCGCCTTCATCACCACCGTGTTGGCTAGCAGCCTCTGATTGGTAAACGGACGGCGAGGGGGCGGGACTGTCCTTAATGGACAGGAATGGTGACCACTCCTCTCCTGTTAGAATCTCATCCACCAAGCTGATGGGACTGAAGTTGAACTTGAAAGAGCTGAAGGAGCTGTAAAATAGAGGGGAAAAACATTGAAGTCAATGGTTTCGTCACAAAATAGCACCCTATTCCCAATATAGTGCATTACATTTGAACAGGGCCCTGATCAAACATAGTGCACTATACACCATATTCCCTATAACGTGCACTACATTTGACCACTACATTTGACCTATTAGTGCACTATATAGGGAATAGGGTGCCATTTAGGAAACAACATATATTTTATGTCATCTGTCATGGGTTGATGAAACCAGTGGTCACATTTCTTTAAACAAGTATATATAATAACACTTTTCACAAGTATGTGGTACATTTTCACAACTCTAGTTAGTAAAAAAAACTCAAAACATATCATCTAAAAGGCAGTTGTTTCAAAACTTTAAGCACATTTCCAATTGACAAAGTACAACACACAAAATTACACAGTCACTTTTTCACCACACTTAATCAGTGTTTAATCTAGAAACACATGTTTCACATTGCAAGACATGTTCATATAAAGTAATAGCCTTTCACAATGCAGTGTTCACATTACTTTTGATATGATTCTGTTCTCATTTGTTAAAATACATTGTTCTGGTACTTAATCCAACGGCTCTTAATTGATAATCACTTCAACATTTGGTAAACCTATATTCTAATTTTGATAACTACAGTATAAAAATTTATGTTTGTAAAGTATTAACATATAAAGTATAATATACACTGAGTGTACAAAACATGAGGAGCACCTTCATAATATTGAGTTGTACCTCCTTTTGCCCTCAGAACAGCCTCAATTTGTCGGGGCATGGACTCTACAAGGTGTCGAAAGCGTTACACAGGGATGCTGGCCCATGTTGACTCCAATGCTTCCCACAGTTGTGTCAAGTTGGCTGGATGTCCTTTGGGTGGTGGACCATTCTTGATACACACGGAAAACTGTTGATCATGAAAATCCCAGCAGCGTTGCAGTTCTTGACACACTCAAACTGGAGCACCTGGCACCTACGACCATAACCCAAGGCACTTAAATCTTTTGTCTTGTCCATTCACCCTCTGAATGGCACACACACACACAATCCATGTCTCATCAAAATCCTTCTTTAACCTGCCTCCCCTTCATCTACACTGATTGAAATGGATCTAACAAGCGACATCAATAAGGGATCATAGCTTTCACCTGCTCAGTCTATGTTATGTAAAGGGATGTATACTGTAATGTACAATTAGGATGATGGTTATAATGATTTCACTCTACAGTAAGTTTTTTTTTTAATCTGATATTGACAAGAACAAAGATGTACTGTATGCAACAAATGCATCACCTACACAGTAAGAATGGATCCAAAATAATGTTGGTTTTTTTGTTTTTCTTGCAGGGGGGGTTTCACACTGGTCCTACAATGCTGCACATCTCATTGAGTTCCTCCTGTCAAGGTGAATGGGTCACCTATGTCGTTGTGTGGGACAATTCACCACATACTTGTGAAAATAGCACCAAAGCGATTGGAAATACAGTGAGGGAAAAAAGTACTTGATCCCCTGCTGATTTTGTATGTTTGCCCACTAACAAAGAAATGATCAGCCTATAATTGTAATGGCTGAACATGTAACTGGGGATAAGTAGAAGCTGACGGTCAGGTCAGAAAGTGCTGGAAGGGAGATATGATTCTCTGCCATAGGGTTGGCTGTGTAGACACCTATGCCAAACTCCGCCACCCCTTTTCTATTCCTAATCTACCTTTTGCCCAGACAAGCGTTCAGACAAGCGTCCAGACAAGCGTTCAGACAAACGTCCTACCTACATGTACAAAATAACTTGACCAACCTGTACCCCTGCACATTGACTCTGTACCGGTACCCCCTGTATATAGCCTAGTTATTGTTATTTTTATTGTGTTACTTTTTATTTTTCTATTTTACATTAGTTTATTTAGTAAATATTTTCTTAACACATTTCTTGAACTGCATTGTTGGTTAAGGACTTGTTGTATTCGGAGCATGTGACAAATAACATTTGTTTTGAAATATAAACCTCTTGCACTGTCACCCCCCCTCTCTCTTTCACACTGACTCTTTCTCTCTCTCAGGTATAATATCCGTATCTACCCCAGCTTCCTCCACCTCCATGGAAAGACGTTTGACTACAAGATCCCCTACTCCACTGTGCTGCGTCTCTTCCTGCTACCACACAAGGACCAGAGGCAGATGTTCTTCATGGTGAGTACTACTGGTGTTTGAATAGTCATCACACGTAAAGACCTCAAGATTGCATACAGTGAGGGAAAAAAGTATTTGATCCCCTGCTGATTTTGAAAGTTTGCCCACTGACAAAGAAATGATCAGTCTATAATTTTAATGGTAGGATTATTTGAACAGTGAGAGACTGAATAACAACAATAAAATCCAGAAAAACGCATGTCAAAAATGTTATAAATTGTTTTGCATTTTAATGAATGAAATAAGTATTTGACCCCCTCTCAATCTGAAAGATTTCTGGCTCCCAGGTGTCTTTTATACAGGTAACGTTCTGAGATTAGGAGCACACTCTTAAAGGGAGTGCTCCTAATCTCAGTTTGTTACCTGTATAAAAGACACCTGTCCACAGAAGCAATCAATCAATCAGATTCCAAACTCTCCACCATGGCCAAAAACAAAGAGCTCTCCAAGGATGTCAGGGACAAGATTGTAGACCTACACAAGGCTGGAATGGGCTACAAGACCATCACCAAGCAGCTTGGTGAGAAGGTGACAACAGTTGGTGCGATTATTCGCAAATGGAAGAAACACAAAAGAACTGTCAATCTCCCTCAGCCTGGGGCTCCATGCAAGATCTCACCTCGTGGAGTTGCAATGATCATAAGAACGGTGAGGAATCAGCCCAGAACACACGGGAGGATCTTGTCAATGATCTCAAGGCAGCTGGGACCATAGTCACCAAGAAAACAATTGGTAACACACTATGCCATGAAGGACTGAAATCCTGCAGCACCCGCAAGGTCCCCCTGCTCAAGAAAGCACATTTACATGCCCGTCTGAAGTTTGCCAATGAACATCTGAATGATTCAGAGGACAACTGGGTGAAAGTGTTGTGGTCAGATGAGACCAAAATGGAGCTCTTTGGGATCAACTCAACTCGCCGTGTTTGGAGGAGAAGGAATGCTGCCTATGACCCCAAGAACACCATCAAACATGGAGGTGGAAACATTATGCTTTGGGGGTGTTTTTCTGCGAAGGGGACATGACAACTTCACCGCATCAAAGGGACGATGGACGGGGCCATGTACCGTCAAATCTTGGGTGAGAACCTCCTTCCCTCAGCCAGTGCATTGAAAATGGGTCGTGGATGGGTATTCCAGCATGACAATGACCCAAAACACACGGCCAAGGCAACAAAGGAGTGGCTCAAGAAGAAGCACATTAAGGTCCTGGAGAGGCCTAGCCAGTCTCCAGACCTTAATCCCATAGAAAATCGGTGGAGGGAGCTGAAGGTTCGAGTTGCCAAACGTCAACCTCGAAACCTTAATGACTTGGAGAAGATCTGCAAAGAGGAGTGGGACAAAATCCCTCCTGAGATGTGTGCAAACCTGGTGGCCAACTACAAGAAACGTCTGACCTCTGTGCCAACAAGGGTTTTGCCACCAAGTACTAAGTCATTTTGTGCAAATCATTTTGTAACATTTTTGACATGCGTTTTTATGGATTTTTTTGTTGTTATTCTGTCTCTCACTGTTCAAATAAACCTACCATTAAAATTATAGACTGATCATTTCTTTGTCAGTGGGCAAACATACAAAATCAGCAGGGGATTAAATACTTTTTTCCCTCACTGTAAAAACGAGATTGCAAAAATGCTACTTAACTCCGGACTAACAGCCCGGAGCACAGAATGTGGTGACTGTGTGTGGTGACTTTAAAGCACTCAGGAAGTCATGACAACTATGAGGAAGTAGTGTCTGAGTTACTGTAACTTCATCAACATAACACACACACACAGAGACCAAGGAATGTGTGTGCTCTGCTATGGCAAGCACAGTATCTATCTTAAGTAGAGTCAAGGATAAAGAGAGGGTGTGGTGGATGCAAAATCCCCAAGACTCCCGAAGACTCACTTTCCATCACCACTGAAAATGTCTCTCTTTCTCTCTCTCTCTCTCTCTCTCTCTCTCTCTCTCTCTCTCTCTCTCTCTCTCTCTCTCTCTCTCCTCCTCTTACTCCCTCTCATTCTATCTCTCACCTCTGAAAACGTGCACGCTGTCCCACAGGCTTCCTCTCCGTCTCAGCTTGGCTGGGCGGCTCCATCATTGGTGGAGCAGCCTCACTACTCCTCTTCTCCTCTTCGTCCTCCTCTTCCTCTATGACGGACATTTTAGTATGCAACCTGACTGAATGTCGATCTTGACGGAGGTTCACCTGTCAAAAAGAGACCACAGCAAAAAATCACACCGTGGTCACCCTCAAAAAAGAGGCTGACTTCGTTCTTAATCAATGTTAGATAGTCCGACTGGATGTCGAATCTTGATTTGAGGTTCACCTGTTATAAGAGGACAATTATGCAATATTTGATTTATCATTTAATGTCAGATAGTTCATTGTAGTAAAAGAAAGAATACAAATGTAATTTTGTCGCATTAAATGAGCAAGAAAGACTTACCAATGGCATTTCGCTCTCTACCTCTTTTTCTCCGTCGTCCTCCTGAATCTCTCCATTCCCTCTCTTCTCCTCTCGCCTCTGCTTCCATCTGCTCATCATCTTCTTGGCAAATTTCTTCACCTTTCCTCCTTTCATTGTCTTAATATTCGGGTGTTTCGGCCCAAGCACACCCCCACCACCCCATGTTACAGCGTCCTGAACCACAACTTCATGTGTGCCTTCTAAATTCCTCCCCCTTTCCAACAAACCTCCCTGCTCCGTGTTACACCGAAACTCGGCAGGGGTTCTGGAGCTCTCGCTCCCATCTGGGATGTGTTCGCTAGGCTCTGGTGGTTCTCTGACTCCCTCTGTCTCTGGAGGTATAGACTGGAGGTCAGGGGGGATGTCTCTCGTTTCAGACCCAGAAGAGGCACTTCCATCTGGGCTGTCCTGGGCTCTCCTCTCAGGTTCCTGGGGCAGAGATCTGTTTCTGTGTGGAGGTTTGGGTATAAGCGGCTTGGGTGCAATCGATTCCAACGGTTTGGGTACCCCCATTACCCCCATCCCCACCGGCTCAGAGGCTTTAGGGGGGCGCCCTATATCCTTCCCCCTCAGCTGGGAAGGGTCCTGTGCTGCCACGGACACAGTCGTCTCCAACTGCTGCACGCCCCCACCCCTCTGTGCTGTAGAGTCCAGAGTAGGATCCAGAATGGGCTGTGAGAATCGGCGTTCTGACTTGAGGATGACAGCTGAGTACATAGACAGCCTATCCCCTGAGGATGACAGCATATCCTCCTCCTGGCCTCCAGGCCCTCTCCCATGCCCTGTAGGCCTCAGCTCACAGCCTGGGCCCTCGCCTACCACTCTCCCCCACACAGGGGCACTCTGGCTAGGGTCGAGGGCTGGTGGAGGGGGCGGCGGCGGTGGCCCTGTAGGGTGTAGCGGTGGTTTAGCCCTCCTCTTGGGGGGAACGGGGGGAGGCGGGGGTCTGGCGTCCGGGCCAGGGGGACAGGGTAGCAACTGCCTTCTCTCCCATCTGGGAATCACAGCAGGGGGTTCGCTGGTTTCCTCTTCCTCCTCGTCGACCAGTTTTGTCGATCCTGCATCCAAAAATAGAATGCCAGAGTTCCCCTCTTCTCTCTCCTCTGAATCCCTGTCTGATGATTCCAGATCGCTGTCCCTCTCAGTCAGAACTTCCAATTGTGGATCATTATCATCATGATCACCATTATCATCCTCATCATCCTCAATCACTGAAACAAGCTTCCCTTTGAATATGAGCTCTGCGTTATTGTGGTCCTGAGGGGTCACATAGAATCTCCTGTCTGTTTCCACTGAGGTTCTGGGGTGTTGGGGTGTGTTAGGGTGTGTGTTACGGTGCGTATTAGGGTGTATGTTAGGAGGTTGATCCGTGTCTTCTGCAGTGCTCAGTCTGCGCAGCATGGACTGGATCAGAGATATACTTCCAGAGTGACTGTCCGCCTCAGACATCTAGAGAGAGAAATACAGAGAGATTTTTAATATGTGTCCCAAATGGCACTTTATTCCCTTTATAGTGCACTACTATTAACTAGGGCCCATTCCAGATATAGTGCCCATAGGGCTCTGGTCAAAAAGTAGTGCACCACATAAGGAATACGGTGCCATTTTGGAGGCATACAGAGTGTTGTTTCATAACCACATCCCTACAGTAATAATAGTGTCTGTCTGTCTGTCTCTCGACCGGTCTGTCTGTCTGTCTGTCTGTCTGTCTCTTGACCTGTCTGTCAGCCTGTGTCTGACCAGTGTGTGTCAAAGTCAGCACAGGTCATTGATGGCATAATTTTACAGAAATATTGACTTAGTTTTATCAACTGAAGCTATTCACAGTTTGGATTCACTCATAATGTCCTATATGCCCCTACAGAAGCTGTACAACAACCTGTTGATGTTCCTACATCCTCTCTCTCAGTGTAATGTTCATGCATTTCAATCACTGCTTCTTCACAGTTCTTTAGAGATGTATTAGACTTAGGGTTGCAAAATGTCAGTAAATTCCCCCAAATTCCCAGGTTCTCTAGAAATAATTAGACTTAGTCAGTATATTTCTCTTACCGCTGTTCTATTCTCTTCCTCCGTGTTTTCTTCCCTTCATCCTCTTCTCCTCGAGACCGCTTTGCATTGAACGCTTTCCTCAGCTGCTTTCCTTCAGTCCCTCTCTCTCTCGCTCTCTCTCTTTCCCACATGTGTTCCTAACAGACACAACTCCAACATGTCCGGCCTCTCTCTTCCCTCCTGCCTTCTCCCTCTGCGTGCTCGTGCATGTGTGTGTGTGTGCGTGTGTGTGTAATAATGTCCTCATTGAAACTGCCAAAACCAGTCCTCCAACATTCTGCGCACAGTGTTAGTGACTCAAAGTTTAACATGGCATGGTATGCTATATTAAACACACAGTTTCCAAACACTAGATGATGCACCTTTTTCCTTGAAAATGTTGAGATGCTTTTGGCTTTTGTGACTAAACTGTGTAAGGTAGATTTGGCATCAGATGTTAGGTATTTTGATGGATGCACCATGAATACAAGTGCGTATTTGTGGATAACATTGAAGAGAAAGGACAACTCTTGTTTGCAAGTGTCTTCGCTGTATACCGTACGTAAGCTATTTTTGGCAGAGTACCAAGTATGAGGTAAGCTGAAAGGTATGTG
Organism: Salmo trutta; assembly: GCF_901001165.1. Lineage (NCBI taxonomy): Eukaryota > Metazoa > Chordata > Actinopteri > Salmoniformes > Salmonidae > Salmo > Salmo trutta. The sequence continues at coordinate 14,638,405 of NC_042960.1, read as the reverse complement.
TGATACTCATGCTTCAGCTTCAAACTACAGACACACAGACAGGTACACAGGTGTGCACAGGAGTGCACGCACGCACATACACACCCTGACTACTTGCCTACTCCTCTGACAGAGTAGGCCAAACAGGGCCGGCTTTAGCCTATAAATTCCTACAGCCAGAAAGTGAGCGGAGTTTGCCGTTCAATATGTGACTACAGCTGTCCTCTCCACTCAGGGGACGGGTATAAGTCCTAGGTAAGCCATCTAGACATTACTCCATTTGAAAGACAAAAGCAATAAGGAATTTCTCTCATCTCAAATGCGGCCTGCCACGTTCATGCTAACCACAGCCAGCCATAGGCTGCAAGCAGTTTTATTTTATAAATACCTTTTTTATTTATTTTATTGTACCTTTATTTAACCAGGTAGGCCAGTTGAGAACAAGTTCTCATTTACAACTACGACCAGGCCAAGATAAAGCAAAGCAGTGCAACAAAAACAGCAACACAGAGTTACACATAAACAAACGTACAGTCAATAACACAAAATAAAAGAAAAATTGAAAAATCTATGTACAGTGTGTGCAAATGTAGAAGAGTAGGGAGGTAGGCAATAAATAGGCCCTAGAGGTGAAAATAAATACAATTTAGAATTAATACTGGAATACCTTAAATTTGTTTGATCTTAATTTGATTTGATTTATTTGCCAATTTAAAAACACAATACAACCACACACGTGGACATAATGCATTTAAAATCATTGAGGATGACACAAAAGTGATATACCTAATAATTGACAGTCTAAGTAGATTAATTATAAACGTCCTCTCACTGTCAACTTCGTTTATTTTCAGCAAACTTAACATGTGTCAATATTTGTATGAACATAACAAGATTCAATAACTGAGACATAAACTGAACAAGTTCCACAGACATGTGACTAACAGAAATGTAATAATGTGTCCCTGAACAAAGGGGGGTCAAAATCAAAAGTAACAGTCAGTATCTGGTGTGGCCACCAGCTGCATTAAGTACTGCAGTGCATCTCCTCCTCATGTACTTCACCAGATTTGCCAGTTCTTGCTGTGAGATGTTACCCCACTCTTCCACCAAGGCACCTGCAAGTTCCCAGACATTTCTGGGGGGAATGGCCCTAGCCCTCACCCTTCGATCCAACAGGTCCCAGACGTGCTCAACGGGATTGAGATCCGGGCTTTTCGCTGGCCACGGCAGAACACTGACATTCCTGTCTAGCAGGAAATCAAGCACAGAACGAGCAGTATGGCTGATGTCATTGTCATGCTGGAGGGTCATGTCAGGATGAGCCTGCAGGAAGGGTACCACATGAGGGAGAAGGATGTCTTCCCTGTAACGCACAGCGTTGAGATTGCCTGCAATAACAACAAGCTCAGTCCGATGATGCTATGACACACCGCCCCAGACCATGACGGACCCTCAACCTCCAAATTGATCCCGCTCCAGAGTACAGGCCTCGGTGTAACGCTCATTCCTTCGACGATAAACGCGAATCCGACCACCACCCCTGGAATCCAACCATCACCCCTGAGACAAAACCGCGACTCGTCAGCGAAGAGCACTTTTTGCCAGTCCTGCCTGGTCCAGCGACGGTGGGTTTGTGCCCATAGGCGACGTTGTTGCCGGTGATGTCTGGTGAGGACCTGCCTTTACAACAGGCCTACAAGCCCTCAGTCCAGCCTCTCTCAGCCTATTGCGGACAGTCTGAGCACTGATGGAGGGATTGTGCGTTCCTGGTGTAACTCAGGCAGTTGTTGTTGCCATCCTGTACCTGTCCCACGGGTGTGATGTTCGGATGTACCGATCCTATGCAGATGTTGTTACACGTGCTCTGCCACTACGATCAGCTGTCCGTCCTGTCTCCCTGTAGCGCTGTCTTAGGCGTCTCACAGCACAGACATTGCAATTTATTGCCCTGGCCACATCTGCAGTCTTCATGCCTCCTTGCGGCATGCCTAAGGCATGTTCACGCAGATGAGCAGGGACCCTGGGCATCTTATTTTGGTGTTTTTCCAGAGTCAGTAGAAAGGCCTCTTTAGTGTCCTAAGTTTTCATAACTGTGACCTTAATTGCCCACTGTCTGTAAGCTGTTAGTGTCTTAATGACCGTTCCACAGGGTCATGTTCATTAATTGTTTATGGATCATTGAACAAGCATGGGAAACAGTGTTTAAACCCTTTACAATGAAGATCTGTGAAGTTATATATGTATTTTTACTAATTATCTTTGAAAGACAGGGTCCTGAAAAAGGGGCATTTCTTTTTTTGCTGAGTTTATATTGAATATACCCTAAAATAGCCTACATGTTTGCCATTGATTTAATACACAATATTTTTGAGGCAATACAAACGGTTCCTTTCTATCAATAAATGCCACTCCCTAAACCGCCTCACCCACTTGAACAAGTATTGATCACTATTTATAGTAGCGGCACCGCTTAAACACCGCAGAAGAAGAAGCTGAAAAGCTATCAACGGGAGAAAAAAAAATTCACCATCCTCCATCGAGTTTTCAAACTTGTCTTTAATACTTGATAGCAGCCAGTAGCTCTGAGGCAGTGAGGAAAGTAGAGGATGGAGAGCTAAGGGTGAAGGAGCCTAAGAGGATCCCTGTGAGTAGTAGGCCAGTACAGAGTGACCCCAAAAGTTTGTGCTTTAGTATTGTTGGCTTCTTGGTGTTTATTGCTATGGTCATTAATTGTACCGCACAGATGAAAAGGAAATCCCAGAAGATTGAAAAGATTGAATTGGTAGTAGCAGCAGCAGAGATGTTTTTAGGTCAAGAGATTTTATTGCAGAAGAACTACAGGGGGTTTTGAGAAAAGGGGTTCCAGCTTCCCAGGCTGACGGCCTGGTGTCGAATTTGTTAGGGCCAAAGTAGTGGGATGAGGTTGTGGGTTTGTTTGGGATAAAGGTATAGATCTAGGTGCAATTTATATTTTCCCCATTTCCCTTTATTGTGAACAAAATGTGCAATGCTGTCACGTCCTGACCAGTATAAAGGTTATTTGTTTGTGTAGTTTGGTCAGGACGTGGCAGAGGGTATTTGTTTTATGTGGTTCGGGGTGGTGGTTTATTTAGTAGGGCGTTTGATTTATTATTTCCGGGTTTTGGTCTATGTTCTATGTTTTGTACTTCTATGTTCTTTCTGGGTTGGTGTATTTCTATGTGTAGGTTAATGGGGGGTTGGACTCTCAATTGGAGGCAGGTGCTTTCTCGTTGCCTCTGATTGAAAGTCCTATATATGGGTAATTGTTTGGTTTAGTGTTCGTGGGAGATTGTTTCTTGTTTTGCCTGTGTGAGCGTTACAAGACTGTTTTTGTTGGGTTTTTTTTGGTGTTCTCTTCATTCAAAAATAAATTCAAGATGAGCATCCACATTCCTGCTGCGTTTTGGTCCTCCATTCCAGACGACAACCGTGACAAATGCACTTTCTGAACTGTGAAAGGCAGCAATATACAACTAAGTGTCTTGTCTGCCAGAAAACCACACGAAGAAGAAGTAGCCAGTAGCTTTAAGATAGAAAACGCCACAGGCTTTTGGAGGTAAAGAACAGTTTAATTGTCTGTATTTATCACTACCCAACATTTTGAAATACAGAACAACAATACACTAGATGCACACATTCAATATACAGTGTCTTCAGAAAGTATTTGTACCCCTTGACTTATTCCACATTTTGTTGTGTTACAGCCTGAATTCAAAATGGATTAGATATGATTTTTTTCTCACCCATCTACACACAATACCCCATAATGACAAAACATGTTTTCAGAAATGTTTGCAAATGTATTCAAAATGAGATGCAGAAATATCTTGTTTACATAAGTATTCACACCCTTGAGTCAATACTTTGTAGAAGCACTTTTGGCTTCAGGAGTCTTTCTAGGTATGTCTCTAAGAGCTTTCCACACCTGGATTGTACAATATTTGCCCATTATTATTTTCAAAATTCAGCCACTCAGGAACATTCACTTTCTTCTTGCTAAGCAACTCTGTGTAGATTTGGCCTTGTGTTTAGGTTAGTGTCCTACTGAAAGGTGATTTCCTCCCCCAGTGTCTGGTGGAAAGCAGACTGAACCGGGTTTTCCTGTGCTTAGCTTCACTCCGTTTCTTTTTTATCCTGAAAAACTTCCCAGACCTTATCGTTCGCATTATACACCCACCCTTCCACCCAGACCAACCACACTACTTTAGTTTTTGCCTTAAGTAGCTATGTCTTATGTAACCATACCAAACGTAACAAATCATACTAATTTCAGTGTCCCGGATTTACCTTTACTATGTTACGTCTAGTCTGTGAGACCAGGCTGTGCAAATAGGATGCATGTTCTGAAATATTTGTATTCTGTACAGGCTTCCTTCTTTTCACTCCGTCAATTAGGTTAGTGTTGTGGAGTAACTACAATGTTGTTGATCCATCCTCAGTTTTCTTCTATCACAGCCATTAAACTCTGTAACTGTTTTAAAGTCACCATTGGCCTCATGGTGAAATCTTTGAGCAGTTTCCTTCCTCTCTGGCAACTCAAATCAAATCTTATTGGTCACATACACATGTTTAGCAGATGTTATTGCGGTGTAGCGAAATTCTTGTGTTTCTAGCTCCGACAGTGGCGCTGTTGCACCTTCTTCACCGCACTGTCTGTGTGGGTGGACCATTTCAGTTTGACAGTGATGTGTATGTCCATGAGCTTTCCACCTTCCCCAGTCCTGAGTTAGGAAGGACACCTGTATCTTTGTAGTGACTTGGTGTATTGACACACAATTCAAAGTGTAATGAAAAACGTCACCATGCTCAAAGGAAGGCTGTAACGCAACAAAATGTGGAAAAAGTCAAGAGGTGTGAATATTTTCTGAAGGGACTGTAAATAGATGGAGCACCAATTCGCTAGCCTGGATTTTGGATCATGCATGGAGAGAGTGGGTCGTTCGTTGGAGTCAATAGACTTAATTTGAAATGTTCAAATATGTAACCAAAGCGTTTGAACATTTTTGTTCTCATCTGTTCATGCACCAGATTGGAATGCAAAGTTTGTTTGCTCAAGTAAGTAACGTTACGGCTTTCTTCATTTGTGTGTAGTTTTACTTGTGTAATGCATTAACTTCAAAAACGACAATAACGCATGCAAGATAGCTAGCCTAGCTAGTTAACGTTACTTGGTTAGCATGCTAATGTTAGCTACTTAGCTAGCTTGAAACATGAACTTGGCAGTTTCTAGCTAGCTAAATTATGGGGAAAATGCTATTAAGTACGCTAGTTTGCTATCCGATTGTGTCCTTGCTAGCCGAGTTACGTAGCTAGCCATCTTGCTAGCTAACAACATTGACTAACGTTAAATGCACATTCAGAGGAGAAAAAAGCCCCTTGGTTGATGTTGCAACTCTGGGTATTCATTTCAATGTGGCGTTATTGTTTCAAACAGGGCCAGGAGGGAGACACTACAACTGGCCAACGGTGCCAAGTTTGGGCCGCAGACATGAAGGTAACAACATAACTGTTATCAATTTAAATATTTTTATAGACTGTCACAATAAATGTATATATAAAAATATATAGGTTGTGGGGGAGGGAAATATGTTAACATAGTAAGTCATTTCTAATACTTCTCTTGCAATTTGTAGCTTAGGTTTCTGGCTGTAATACCAAGGGCCTGAAGTCGAAAGTGTGGCAGATGCTACCTTGCCATTGATGAGGGTCCAGACTCAGAAAGGGGCCTCCGATTGTGAAGGCAGGATGTGGCGGCACACAGGAGAGAGGAATCTGCTGTAGTGAGAGTCAACATCAAGTTTTTGACCACCTGTTTCAAAGCCAGCCTCTACCCCCAAGCCACAATACTGTTCCAACAGTTGAACCCTGGGCTGGCTTTTGCACCATACCACACACTTACCATTTATTTGAATATTCTGTACACACTGAAATTACTTTGTAGTGTACATTATCATAGTATAGTACCCTCAAACACAAATGTCCCACTACACCTGATTTCCCACTAATGCGGATTTATAAGCCTAACCCACTTCTAGGACAAAGAACAAAACTGTTACTGTCATTCACCAATGTAAAAAACATTTCTGGGGTTTATTGAAATTTAACAATTGTTTATTTTTTTTGTGGCGCTTGCATTCAATTGCCCTTCCTCTTGCATACAACAAGCTTCCATTCCCTCTGTTACAAGGGGATTTATGGCTGATGGACGATTAAATCGTCAACCCTGTTACTTTATTTGGCACTTACAGTTATTTATTTTTTATCCTCTTGAAATGGGAAAACATGCTTTTTTATTTAATTGAACATGTGCTCTTTATGACAGAATGTTAAAATTAGGTGAAATGTAAAGTATTTTTTCCACCAAGTTACATATCTCAAAAAACACCGAATTGTTGGTGAAGTTGAGCAGAGCCTTTTAGTACTTGATACAGTTGGTGCCCAGCCTGTACGAGTCATCAAACTTTTTCAGGTCACAGGCTCTGGGCATGCCACACACTGCAGTCTCCTCCTGGAGATTCACTGGGACAGCAGCGCCACCTAGGGGACAATGGTGGAATAACCACACTGTTTCACCAGGTAAATTGACTGAGAATAAAGTATATTCTATGACATTACAAAATAAAGAAAATGAACATTTTCACAATGACATACTAAAGAAAATCTTACCAAAGTGGACCAGGTTGCTTCTCCCTCTCATCCTCTCTTCTCCTTTTTTGTCTTTACATTTGATGTATTAAAAACTGTAATCTCACCTCCTCCCTGTGCTTCTCACACTTACAGATACCGTAACCGTCTTACATCTGCATGACATTTGGAACACAGTTATACACGTCAATCCAGAGCATCCTAAACATTCTCAATGGGTGACATGTCTGGTGAGTATGCAGGCAAAGGTAGAACTGGGACATTTTTAGCTACCAGGAATTGTGTACAGATCATTGTGACAAGGGCTGTGCATTATGCAGACAATCATGAAATGCTTTGAAAGGCTGGTCATGGCTCACATCAACACCATCATCCCAGACACCCTGGACGCACTCCAATTCACATATCGCCCCAACAGATCCACAGATGACGCAATCTCTATTGCACTCCACACTGCTCTTTTCCACCTGGACCAAAGGACACCTACTTGAGAATGGAGCCCCTCAGGGGTGCGTGCTTAGTCCCCTCCTGTACTGCTTGTTCACCCACGACTGTGGCAATGCACGACTCCAACCCCAATAAGTTTGCCGACAAGACAACGGTGGTAGGCCTGATCACAGATGACGATGACGCAGCCTATAAGAGAAGAGGTCAGTGACCTGGCAGTGTGGTGCCAGCAGTGGCGACCCGTCATTCAGGGAGGTTTAGAGCACCACCGGTTTGTTGCCTGTTTTACATGTTATTTTGGCATGAATACGTGTCACATATCAGTTTGCAAACAATATAAAAACACATTTATTAAGTGAATAAAGCCGTATACAAACATGGTCTCTTTCTTGCTTTCTTGAGTAAGGCAGCTCCAAAATGCAGGTGTTTCAGTCTAGCTCAGTGCTTTCTGCAGTGGAGGGGCAGCCAGTGGAAACTAGGAAGCTGAAAATATTTGGCATGGGCCCTCAGATCCTAAAAAAGTTCTACAGCTGCACCATCGAAAACATCTTGACTGGCTGTATCAACACTTGGTATGGCAACTGCTTGGCATCCAATGCAAGGCTCTACAGAGTGTAGTGCGTACGGCCCAGTACATCACTGGGGCCAAGCTCCCTGCTATCCAGGACCTCTATACCAGGTGGTGTCAGAGGAAGGCTCCAGTGTTTACGGTGATACAACCTCTGCAGAAGTCAGGGCATTCATACTTCTTGCGCTTCACGGCACAGTGCAGAGCTGTTGTGAAGGAAGTGAGTTTGTGTTTATACAGGACCTCCCGCCCCCAACCATTTATGTCAATGCGGAGCTATACGGAGCCCTCCGTTACAGAATTTGGGAGGCGCACAGTGATGCGGTACGGAGCTCAATATGGCCTCTGTGTGCCTCCGGAGGCTCCGCAATGAGGGTGTGAAGTTGGCTCCTACACCCCAACACACACATGTATACTTTCGCAACACGTCGCTGCTACTGTCATTATATATATCCTGTTGCCTAGTCACTTTACCACTATCTATATGTACAGTAAATAGCTACTTCAATCAACAACAAAAATGATACTTTAAGGAAAATGTTTTTATACATTTAAATGTTTTACTTTTATGTTTAGATCAAAATATATACAAGTATACATGAAGGTGTCTGTAATAGAATAAACTTGGCAAAAGCAAATGTAGACATTAATAAACGCATATCAAAACTTCCTTCATATTTTTCTTAAACGGTTGGGGAGTGCCAAAATGGAGTCACGGGGTCTTCAAAACAGTGCCCATTAGTCATCTAGTGTATAAATCATTGGCGCAATCATGTGATTCCAATCCCGGAAAAACAACAGGAAAAGTTTGCGTCGCAACTTGCTCTGTCAAAACATTTCATTTTCCATGATTTTTAAAACAATTATTGTACGAATGCGATGGACTATATGATATAATAATGAAGTCTGCATTGTTACACGTTTTAGTGCCCTTTTGTGTTTGTGTTGTTTTGGCGAACACTGGTCTATTCAACAGCGTTTTAGTCGACATGAGCTATGATCACTACGCCGAGAAGACAGTTGACTACCTACCCTGTTACCTGGCAATGCCATTCAACTCCTTGGTCAATTTGGGATACATTTTCATGGGCATTTACTGGCTACTTCAACGGATGAACGGTAATAGAGACACTAGGGCAGATTACGTCAAAGACATGTTCGCACTCATGGCCATTGCCTACGCACCTGTGCAGTGGGTGCGCCTCGCGACTCTCCTTCGTGCGCCCGCTGTTTTGGACCAGTGGTTCACGCTTCCCATTTTCGCGTGGGTGCTGGTGTGGTGCGATTTTATCGAGCACGGTTGGCGGACACGGTACGCGTTAACGGTCGAGTTGTGCTCCATTCTCAGCTATGGCCTTTCGCTGGTGCACGACCAAGGGTTCGAGGTGGCCCTCGGGTGTCATGTGGCCTTCGCGGTCATCAAAGGTGTAGGGGTAAACCGTAACCATGGAGACTGCCACTCCCGGAGATACCTGGGTCTTGCGGTATTATCCTGCAGTGGTTTCGTGTTGCTGAAACTGTTGGATCACACCCTGGCTCGGTACCAGCCATTCCAACATCTCACTGGACACTTCTGGTCCAAAGTGTGTGACGTTCTGCAGTTCCACTACAGTTTCTGCTTTCTCACGCACTTCACAAGCATAGCACCAAAACGGACTGAATAGGTCTGTACATGGAGGATCAATGGCAATAGGTCTGAGTCTGTCTGCAATTGTGTTCAATTGTCTTCGTGGACTTGACGGAGCAGAAATTGTGTAGAAGAAACATAGCCCACTTCAAGGACAAATGACAAAACTGAGTCGGTCATTCACTGAGGTTATATTCTAGATAGTAGGCCAATCACACCTAATTCAGATTTGAAAAGAAATGTAGGTACAGGTAGACTGGTTTTATAAAATGCAGAGGGGAAAAGGCAGCAAGAACTGAGTCAGCCAATGATTTAAGACTGATGAAGATATATATTTGTTTTTTCTTTGTAATTTTAACCAATGTACGACATCTCGTTTGTTAACATCTAATCTTTTAAGAAATATCAACATCAGTGCAACATATATTTCCAACAAATGTTTAAATATGTCAAACAATCATTGTCATAATATCTAAAATTGGATGAATTAAAACTGTTTTATGAGAAATCTTTTAGCCACCCACTTTACATAATTTATTTTGTGGTCAATCTTTACAATTCTAACTTTGTCATGCTTGTCAGCACCGGCTCAGAGAATAATAACTTCCTACTGGTCCAGAACAGAGCAAGTCCCGCCTCCCGGAAGTCCTGATTGGCACAGTAGATGATAGGGTTCAACCCGCAGTCTAGGTAGGACATCACTGATGACAGGGTTCTCAGCCAATCAGGTGCAGGGGATAGGTCCAGTTTACCCAGGAGAATCAGCTGTGGGGAAGTGAGAGGGGAAAAAAATAACCATTGGCTTCAGGGAGGAGAAATGCAAAATTAATCTGAAGAGAGTGTGTGTATAGATGTTTGTGCGTGTGTGTCACCTCAGACACAGCGAAGGGAGTGTAGCAGAACAGGTAGAAGGCCACAATCAGAGGAGTGACAGAGGAGAGGTCATCTGGGTCACTATGAAGGAGAGAGGGAAAGAGAGTGCCGTTACTGAGGAAGGTACTAATCTGGGTGCCTCTTCTATGTGAGGTTGCCTTCTCTTCATCGCCTTTCCATCATCTGCACTGATCTGTAATTTTCGAGTATATGTGAATGGAACCTCCATTTCTAGCTTGAATAAGATACTTTGGTAAAGCAAGAATGGTGTGCATGCATCAGGAAATTGATGTGCAGTTATTTCACATCGATGCAGATGATGTAAACGAGACGAGGGGGAGACCATTTGAGACTACTACGACACACCCAAATGCTCACAAATCACAACACATACCTGTCGCAGTTCCTCTCGCAGCCAGCAGTGGTGAAGAGAGAGCAGAAGAGGATGAGGAGGAAGGGGAGGAGGATGCAGATGAAGAAAGCACAGAGGATATAGACCAGCATGTCAGAGTAACTGCTCTCCCAGAACACTGCACACAGCATCTCTGCAGGGTCGTACCTGAGAGTTGGAGAGAGACAGAGTTCAGAGGCAGGGACGGACCGGACCAAATTCGGCCTGGACATTTCTAACAGACCTGCCTATTTTTTTCCTTGAGGGCCTGACACCAGCCCATTCTTTCCTTGGGCCCCAATTATTGGCCAAATAATAATAATTCTGTGCAAAACCCCACATTTAGATTGGCTAACTGGGCCAAAGATAGACCAGAGTACATTGATGGAAGAGAAGACAAATTAACAATGACCTAGTCTTCCTCACTGTATGTCTAGTATGACCCAAATAACTACAAGACCCTCACCACAACCCTCCCTCACCTGATCCAGTTGTAGACCACAGGGATGCTCCCAAACACCACCCCTGTCAACCAGGAAGCCAGGCAAGCCAGAGCCACGACAACAGAGGCGCCTCTTCCTGTGGTGGCCACGCCCTTGGTTCGCTGTACGCAGAGAATCGCTGTGGAGAGGGGAGGAATTACTTTTTTTAAAGTAGTGCACTACATAGGCAATAGAGTGCCATTTGGGACACACAATATATGCAAGTGGATTGAGGATTGTTGAATTGTATGTAAAATATGTATGTGTGAGGAGAGGAGTGGGTGTTTAGAAGTGAATAGTGAGAATGATGAGAATGGAAAGTGTGTGTGTAGAGAAGTTGGTTAGCGCATTAAGTGGTCATCAAAGTCAGTCCCGTAACACTGTTGTTTCTCCAAGTGAAATGCGGATTCAAAACGCCTACAACCTAGGCCCAGGAGAGTCTCACCTATGCTTCCAATAGAGGAAGTGATGAAGGCGAATTTGAGCAAGCTGACGACCTCGCACCATGGTGACCTCTGACCCTTAGTCAACATAGCCAATAGGGAGCCAGAGATGATGAGCAGGGAGGAGCCAAGGTCGGAGAGGGTCAGACTGACGAAGGGGACCCAGTATCTACAGGGAAACCGACCCCTACACTGAGAAAGAGACGGAGAGAGAGATTATTATATTTCAAGCTTTTTATAGGCTCTGCTCATTGGCATTGCTCAGTGCCTCTTCATCAGCAGATAGAGCTTGTTTGTACTGTGACATTTTGTAAAAGAGTGCCACCATCAGACAGGCATATGTAAACTACAACGCACTCACAGACGTAAGCTACAGTCAGAACACTGGGTTACAAAGAGGATATACGAGTCCTTGGTTAGATCTCCTAACAGTAGGTCAGGGAGAGAAGTGTGTGTGTGTGTGTAGTCACACACACACTCAGAGTTAATAACAGTTACCTACCATGATTTTTACCAGTAGTACCAGACCGTTCCCAATGACCCCCAGCACCATCTCCACGCTCAGAACTGCCACCAGCACTGACCTCTCAGCCCTTGTCCAGGACTGATCCAACACTACCGATGTGCTGCTGTTGGCCCAATCGTTCACTGAGCGATGGAGAAGAGAAAGAACAGTGATTATAAGTTATAAAGATATAAATGAATGCAGTCAATTACTGTTGGTTAGTCAAATTCTACAATCTTGAAAGCCTCACAATGTGTAGAAAATCATAGCTATTATGGAATAATTAATGTAATTGTAATACAGTACAGTACTTACTTTTAAGACAGCTGGTTAGAGTCCACAACCATGAGGAGATAAAGGGAACTATGGATGGGAGAGTGAAGATTACACAAAGTGAGACCGTCATCAAAAACAATCTCCAATTAAAACTCTCCTGCTTCATTAGCCACTGGCAAATCCCTTATCAAGCATTGTGTGAGTATGTGTGTGTGTGTGTATGTGTGTGCATGTGTGTGTAAAATATCACTTCTAAATACTGAATGAAGCACAATCAATTCAAAACAACAACAATACATTTAATAATTTCACGTAGCACTGTATTTTAGGATAGAAAATTATATTTTCAAACTTTTGACCTTACCACCTGCACCACATCAAACATGGCGACTTTTTGACGTCCAACGCGAGATCTCTGTCATAACGTTCTTTCACTTCCTGCCCACGCAAATTGCACTTCTCAAATCGTCCGCTGTTCTGGTTTAGAAGGCCAAATAGCGACAGGTCGGTGAGTTTTAAGTTATTTTATCAACTACATACTTATTTGCAAGGGTTTTAAATATATTTTACAACACATAATATCTTTTTTGATATTTCTACTGCCTTTTGGTACTTGTATGACCGCTGTTTTTACAGCTAAAGCTACATAACGTCAGTCATTGGAAAAGTCCTTGAGGATTTTATGGCTAACCGGTTGTTGGTAGCCGGCTCGCTATTGCTTGTTTGTACCTATCTAACAACATGCATTTGTCATAGCGTAAAGTGTTTTGGTAGTAATACATTTTGCTACAATGTACCATGTCACGCAGTAAAAATAGCCTTGAGCAGGGCCTGCGTCACCTGGGTAGACGGTTGTTTTTTTTTTTCTGGGAAGACAGTTGTCTTGCTAGAACACTCATGTCCTCAACTAGCAAGCTAACGTATTAACTAACCTATGTAGGTAACAGATATTTATATTAGTGTAGTAGCTTCTTCTCTCTTGTATCGCATGCTGTCGTCACAAGGACCAGCAGAGCGCTGACGTAAGGGTCATAATGATCATCACACATGAACGATTTTAGTAACAAGCACACATACTAACCTCTTAGCTATGGAACTTAATTAGCCATCCTACTATGGTTTGTTTGTTGACAAACAGACAAGTTATTGGATGATAACATAAGGCACATCTTTACATTATATCATGACAAACAAAGTAAGACCGATACAGGTTTTCTGAATGAGTGCAATGTATTATCTGGCAGCAGATTTCAGTAGGACAGTGACCTTAAAAAAAAAAAAATATATATATATATGGACACAATCTGGTGCGTCCAATCAGTCTGTCGGTCCAGAGAGAGGGTTTCAGTAAGTACTGTCTCTTAGCCCGGCTCTCAAGGTGCGTTCGTTTTGCATATATATATATATATACCCTGTATTGCACTTGCGTGTCACATGATTAATAATTACATGTTTGTTTTTCTTTCCCAACCTCTTCCTGTGTTGTTGGCGAGTTCCAGACATGTCTGCGGCGTTGCGTGTACTATATTCTGTGTCCCGGCCAGGTAAGACCTCACCGAAGGGAGGGATGGATGGATATTGATGGTGTGGTGCACTGCTTTAGTGATAGAAAAGTCACACTGGTCATCAACAGTTCAAGAGGAAATTTAGGCTATACTCAGTTATTTGGGGTAAACAGTGGATACAGATACCCAAAACGCATCTCAACTATCTATGAAGATACTGATTGTAGGTCGCTCTGGATAAGAGTGTCTGCTAAATGCTCTCAATGTAATAATTTAAGACGAGTCAATGCTGTCATTGAAGTCTACTTGCTAATTGTTGACCTCTTGTGGTGAAAACACTTCCCTGGTAGCTCCATTCATCCTCTGCCTTTTAGGTCATAATTTGACTCCTCCCCTCCCCACCCCCCACAGGTGCCTTTGCAGCTGGACACAATCTGGTGCGTCCAATCAGTCTGTCGGTCCAGAGAGAGGGTTTCAGTAAGTACTGTCTCTTACCCCGGCTCTCAAGGTGCGTTCGTTTTGCATCACTGGGTGCACCGGGTGGGCGGCATTTGCACATTCCATTAGTCCTAAAGGGAAATCCCCACCCATCCGGGGCACCTGGGAATTCAAAACGAGCACACCCAGTGTCTCTCATATACACCTGACCACTGTGATCCCCACACAGCTGCACTTTGTTTGCCTTTGATTAGTATGAATGTTCAGACACTCACTCAACATTTATCTCACTGTCTTTCTCTCTACCTCCCTCTTTCTCCCTCCCTCCCGCCTTCTCTCTTCCTCTCTCTGTAGAGTATGTGAATGCTCAGGATCTGCCCACAGACATGAAGTCCATAACAGACCGAGCCGCTCAGACTCTGCTTTGGACGGAGCTCTTCAGAGGTCAGTTTCACTCCTGACTCTTCGTGACACCAACCCCCATGTCTGAAACGGTGCTTTATTCCCTATATAGTCCACTACTTTTGACCAGGGCCCGTAGGGTGTCGTTTGAGAGACAGCCACTGAATAACCTGGTCCCAGGTTTTTGGTTGCTATTTTGCAAACTCCTATGACAAATTTCATAGGAGTTGACAAGAGGGTACCAAAAGATCAGGGACCAGCCTTGCAATGGCTGTGATAAAGGCTACATACTGACAAAGTAGTCTTTACCTGAAATCTGTACAGTGCCATTTTGGATGCAGCCAGTGCAGTGTATAACATCACTTCCTAATTCTTGCTTCCCCAGGATTGGGCATGACCATGAGCTACCTGTTCAGAGAGCCGGCCACCATAAACTACCCGTTTGAGAAGGGGCCCCTGTCGCCCCGTTTCCGCGGTGAGCACGCCCTGCGCAGGTACCCATCTGGAGAGGAGCGCTGCATCGCCTGCAAGCTGTGTGAAGCCATCTGCCCTGCCCAGGTACATAGAAACACACCTGTGGCCTGTTGCACCAGTTGGGTGTAAAAACGTGGTCTTAAATGCTAGGTCAGGCGTAGCTATGTCAGACTTTGTGATCAGAATTCACACCTGTTTGCACCAATCCAAAATAAGACTTGTCGTAGCTTAGTCCAGTGTAAGCAATGCGCGTTCATGAGATTTAATGCTTCATAATGATGGTTGCTAGGCTGCGCCCGTTACTAGGCTGTTGCCATCCTCGTGGCAGTTCTAAACTTTGCAAGGCTTGTCACTTCCATAGAGAGAACAGTCCACCCCTTTGCATAGCCCACCACTATGCATGAACCTTTTCTTAACCACAACTAGATGGATCCATAAAGAGTTACTGTGGGAATTAATGATATCTTTTTTTACTTTTATTTAAATCGGGAGCCCATTGAGACAAGGGTCTCATTTTCAATAGTGCCCTGAGGACAACAAATTCAACACAAACATTCCCCAAAAAAGTGTGTATATACACACCTACGCATTCAAGGGTTTTTCTTTATTTGTACTATTTTCTACATTTTAGAGTAATAGTGAATACATCAAAACTATGAAATAACACATGGATTATTTTATTTTTTACATTTAACCTTTATTTAATAGGAGAAATTCTTATTTTACAATGACGGCCTACCGGGGAACAAAGGCCCTGATCAACAGGTTTTTACCTTGTCAGCTTGGGGATTCGATCCAACAACCTTTCGGTTACTGGCCCAACGCTCTAACCACTAGGCTACCTGCCAGAATCGTGTAGTAACCAAAAAATCAAAATATATTTTAGGTTCTTCAAAGTAGCCACCCTTTGCCTTGATGACAGCTTTGCACACTCTTGGCATTCTTTCAACCAGCTTCACCTGAAATGCTTTTCCAACAGTCTGGAAGGAGTTTCCACATATACTGAGTACTTGTTGGCTGCTTTTCCTTCACTCTGCAGTCCAACTCTTCCCAAACCATCTTCATTGGATTGAGGTTGGGTGATTGTGGAGGCCAGGTAATCTGATGCAGCGCTCTATCACTCTCCTTCTTGGTCAAATAGCCCTTACACATCCTGGAAGTGTTGGGTCATTGTCCTGTTGGGAAAACAAATGATAGTCCCACTAAACGCAAACCAGACGGGATGGCTTATCGCTGCAGAATGCTGCGGTAGCCATGCTGGGTAAATGTGCATTGAATTCTAAATAAATCAGACAGTATCACCAGCAAATCACCATCACACCTCTTCCTCCATGCTTCACAGTGGGTACCACTTATGTGGTCATCATCCGCTCACCTATTCTGCATCTCACAAAGACATGGTGGTTGGAACCAAAAATCTCAAATTTGTACTCACCAGACCAAAGGACAGATTTCCACCAATCTAATGCCCATTGCTCTTGTTTCTTGGTCCAAGCAAGTCTCTTCTTATTATTGGTGTCCTTTAGTAGTGGTTTCTTTGCAGCAATTCGGCCATGAAGGCGTGATTCATCCAGTCTCATCTGAACAGTTGATGTTGAGATGTCTGTTACTTGAACTCTGTGAAGCATTTTATTTGGGCTGGTAACTCTAATCAGTATTGACTGACTTTCAGGTCTTAAATGAATGATGGTCTGTCATTTCTCTTTGCTTATTTGAGCTGTTCTTGCCATAATATGGACTTGGTCTTTTACCAAATAGGACTATCTTCTGTATACCACTTCTACCTTATCACAACACAACTGATTGGCTCAAACGCATTAAGAAGGAAATAAATTCCACTAATTAACTTTTAACAAGGCACACCTGTTAATTGAAATGCATTCCAGGTGACTACCTCATGAAGCTAGTTGAGAGAATGCCAAGAGTGTGCAAAGCTGTCATCAAGGCAAAGGTTGGCTATTTTGGTTACTACATGAATTCATATGTGTTATTTCATAGTTTTGATGTCTTTCTTAGCTATTATTCTACAATGTAGAAAATATTAAAATACAGAAACCCTTGAATGAGTAGGTGTGTCTAAGCTTTTGACTGGTAGTGTGTGTGTTTGGTTACAATACAAATTCAACTCCACCATTTTTTAAAAATGTATTATTTCTATCAAAACAAATGCAATTCTCATTTAACAAATTCAACATTAGACTCATAAACTGCCTTAACGACGCCAGGGAATAAAGATGCAGGGAGTTCTGCAGGTTATTCCAAAAAGTTGGGGGCATTATAACTGAAAGCGGATTTACCTATTTCGGTGGAGAGACCCGAGGAACCTCGAGTGAGCGGGTTTGGTATCGCATGTTTTGATATTTCAACAACAGAGTTAGGTAAGTCAGATGCTTGTGTAGTAGAACTTGATAAACAAAAACGGAATCATGAAGTGATCTACGGTACTTGAATGAGGATCAGCCAACCTTTTGATACAGGGTGCATGTGTATTAAATCCAAATGCGCATATATTTATAGGTGGGAAACCTATCTTTAGTCTAGATGACTCATCTTGTTTTTACCACTGATCAGACCATTTTGATAGCATGTTATGTAGCCTATAACAAGTTGATGATTTTGCTGTTTACTCGCGTAGTAGCTTACTCCCGACCAAAAGCCTGTGACTCGTCCGATGTGATTTTGTTTCACCGAATCTCCGTCAGTATATTTGTTCTCTGGCTGGGAAAATAAGTGGAGGTGGCAGCTCATTTATTAGTTTGCTCATCTATCGCTGATC
Source organism: Salmo trutta (assembly GCF_901001165.1). Taxonomy (NCBI): domain Eukaryota; kingdom Metazoa; phylum Chordata; class Actinopteri; order Salmoniformes; family Salmonidae; genus Salmo; species Salmo trutta. Next base: position 14,620,550 of record NC_042960.1, on the reverse strand, counting down.
AGAAACATTTAGCATGCTATAATGTTGCCCAAATCTACAGTGTTATTTTGCTAATGACTCGTGTGTAGGCAACAACAACAGTCAGTGGAGGCTGTGAAATACGAACGCGAGATTCACATGCTTTTGAAAATGGATGACTGTTCTTTCTATCGGTATCGTGAAGACAGTCTGAATTGAACACCCTACGCCGCCTGCTCTCAGCTAGACGGGTCATAGAAGGCTTGCTCCAGGTGGTGCAGCGGTTATCATTTTTTTGTGGTCCGGCTTTGAGCGCGTTTTACGTCGGACGTAGAGTTACGGCCCAACTGGTGCAGCCGGCCCCTGTGGTGTTTACACTCCTGTACTATTCGCATCTGCATATCCCTAACCCTCCCAGGGCATCAAAACACCTGCACTTTGCAATGGAAATCCCTCCATGGCAGCATCCAAAATTGGTACATGTACATAGACCCCTGCATATAGTGCATCCTATAGGTCCTGGTCAAAAGAAGTGCACCGGTTATCGTTTCCTATGTCTGCTATACCACAACACCTTCAGGCTCAATGCCCTAAACATGATTACCCCCCTCCCCCCATTGCATAGGCCATCACCATCGAGGCAGAGCCCCGATCGGACGGCAGCAGGAGGACGACTCGCTACGACATCGACATGACCAAGTGTATTTACTGTGGCTTCTGCCAGGAGGCCTGTCCTGTTGACGCCATCGTGGAGGTGAGCTGGACCTTCTACCTCTCTACTGTGGTCGGTGTCCCAAGTGGCACCCTATTCCCTACTTAGTGCGTTACATTTGACCAAAAGGAAATAGGGTGCTATTTGGCACAAAACCCCTCTACCATAGCTTCCTCTGTAGATGTCTGGCCGTTCAGATTCCTGTGACTGAGTTTGGCGTAAAGGACCTGTAAAACTATTTGGTTTGGTGTCTCCCCTCTCATTCTTCCTCCCCCCTCGCTCTCCCTCAGGGCCCCAACTTTGAGTTTTCCACAGAGACTCATGAGGAGCTGCTATACAACAAAGAGAAACTGCTCAACAACGGAGACAAGTGGGAGGCTGAGATCGCTGCCAACATACAAGCTGATTACCTCTATCGATAGACCGGCTGGCGCGCAGATACACACACCGACCGACCGACCGACCGACCGTACTCTGTTGATAACCATGAAACGCACACAGATGCGGTATGACAGACTGGCACACACATTGTATAGATATCTGTCAGCCTCTTTGACACAGACGCATCCATCCATACTGTACAGTTGATCCAGATCAATGGTTCACACCCAGACGTGTTTCCAGAGATCCAGACAGCACCGTTTATCTATATTGCATATATCTATACTGCATAAATATTGAATGTGACTTGGATGAATTGGACAAATAAACAGCAGGAACCCACAGCTCTCCAGAACCAGGTCTGTGTGGACCACTGTATTAATAAGCTCAGTTCACCCACAGACAGAAGCACCCTCAGTCTCCTGTACCGGCAGCCCGCCCACAGATGCCTATCCTGGGGCACATTCAATAGGGATACGTTGTGGAAATTTGCAGAAAGAAATTACATGAATATAGTTGACATGATTCTTTATTCTACTTGTCAGAGAGGCATGTTTGTTCTACGTACCATATTTCTATCTGAATGTTCCACAATGCTGTGCCCTACTGAACGCACCCCTGATGTCTTTCCTTAACAGTACTGTTTATCTGATTCGAGGTAAGATATTGCCCCTAACCACAGATCTAGGATCAGACTACCCTAACCTGAACCATTAGGGGGAAGGAAATAAATCTGACCATGTGTTAGTGGTTAGGGACAACTACCTACTTTCTGTTCCAAATGGCATCTTACCTGCTATGTGGTACACTACTTTTGACCAGGACCCATAAGACTCTGGTCAAAAGTAATGCACTATTTAAGGAAGAGTGTGCCATTTGGGACGTAGTCCTACTGTTTTAAGTTCAGAGTGTTATCATTTTGTCAGAAAGCGTTACACAACCAGTTGGCACATGATACTCAGGCTCGATTATAATATCCTCAAACTAGTAGATATATTAGCCTGCTGCAAACACAAAGTTAAATGGGGGTTTGTTGTCATGAGAATTGTACAAAGGTTAAATACTTGTGGACTTCAAATTATGAGGAATAAATATTGTTCTGTCCGAAGTTTTCAAATGGCATGCAGTGTTGTCTTTTAAAGTCCCAATGCAGTCAAAATGTGATTTTCCTGTGTTTTTTTTTATTTCACACTGAGGTTGGAAGTATACTGTGACATTTATGATAATTCCCTTTCAGTGGGAGCTGTTTAATAAGACTGCCTGTTTTTCAGGTGGTAAATTAGTTACATATATAGATACCATTTTGCAGATGCTTTTATCCAAAGCGACTTATAGTCATGTGTATATACATTTTATGTTTAGATAGGTCCCTGGAATCAAACACACTACCCTGGCGGTGCAAGTGCCATGCTCTACCAACTGAGCCATACAGGACCAGTTAATAGACCAAGAAGAAAGAGAGTTCCAAGTCTCTCTGCCAATAACAGCTCATTTCCAGTTTTCCCCTCCCCACTCAGACCACTCCCAGGCAATCTTATCAGAAATATTTGCCTGAGAAATTGCTATTTGCAAAGAAGCTATTATTGTTTATTTTTGACCATGTTAATTGAAAACAATCACAGTAAACTGTAACCCAGAAATTATTTGATATTGAGATGAAACGGCTGCATTGGACCGTTCTAGCTTTCTGTCTAAATAAGGTTACAATTACATGAAGCCTGCTCTTTCTTGCATCTGAAAACTTGGTTGATTTATGGTTTAGGTTAATGCCAATGATGCATAACGTGTGCCAGTATCTGTGGATGATGGGTCAGTGTGCTTAATCGATTGGCTAAGTACAGTACAATGGCACCCTATTACCTACATACTGCCCTACTTTTGACCAGGCTTCATAGGGGGCCTCTGCTTGTCCAGACCATCATTAACAGTTCAGTGTGCTGTGGTGAAATTGAATTGAAAATTGTCAATAAGAACCTCAATTTCAGTCCATATGATGCAAGATGGAAAAGTTGAAATGTATACAAGCTCTTGTTTTCTTAATAATTTTAACCAGCACCTTAATGAAAAATAAAGATATTATAGTTATGACTATCAATAGTCTTTTCATAATTGCTCAACAAATCATTAAGATAGAGATATCAGTTTTATCTGCATGGGCTTTGTCTCAATCCACCGCATCCGCCTATGTCGGTCTTCCGCATCGGTGGTGGAAGGTGGCCGAGCTACAGCAGTGTTTGTCAGACCATTGAGACATCCCGAAAAATCGGTCTTCTCACAAAAATGTCTGTAGTGTCCAAACGGTTTGGCCTACACGATGAACATGATGGTGTGCTCCATTTTGCTCTACGACCCCCACAAGTGTCACGGGACTCATCTGAAGGTAACCCATGGAAGTACGGAGCTAGTTTTGTGCCCCCAAAAAATAAGTGGTTAAATATGTGTAAAAATATATATACAAATATTTTCTGAGCTTTCTTATATCTCCTAGAAATAGGACAGACACTTTAAAACCTTATTCCTTATGATTTTTTTTTTTTACTGTCTTGTTTGCCATTTATGAATGTGTTATTCAGTGCATTTATGTTGGTTGTAGTAGTAGTAGGCCAAATTCAATATTTTAGCTTTTTTTTATACCTAAAGGGAATCTAAAATTCTAAATCAAATAGCTAAATGTTCCATGGAATGACCATCTTAACCCCCCACCCCCAATGGCTTACACTTTTAGAGGTAAACAAAATGGAAGGCAGTTGAGAGGAGGCAAGATCCGGTTGCTGGTCATTTTGTACAAGCTGGACATCCTATTAGTTCTCTGAGATACATTGGAATAGAAATGGTCAAGATGCCCCCCGAGTGGTGCAGTGGTCTAAGCCACTGCATCGCAGTGCTAGCTGTGCCACTAGAGATCCTGGTTCGAGTCCAGGCTCTGTCGCAGCCGGCGGCAACCGTGAGACCCATGGGGTGGCGCACAATTGGCCCAGCATCGTCCGGCTTAGGGGAGGGTTTTGCCGGCCATGATGTCCTTGTTCCATGCTGACACGGTAGCCAGGTGTACGGTGTTTCCTCCGGGTTAATTGGGCATTGTGTCAAGATGCAGTGCGGCTTGGCTGGGTCATGTTTAGAGGACGCACGGCTCTCGACCTTCGCCTCTCCCGAGTCCGAACTGGAGTTGCAGCGATGAGACAAAACTCTAACTACTAATTGGATACCACTAAATTGGGTAGAAAAAGGGGAGGGTGTGGCAGGGGGATTGCAATTTAAGACAATGTCATTGTTCTCTCTCTCATTGTTCTCTCTCTTACGTCTGGTTTTCACAAGAGACGGTCACGGTTGTTTTATACGGATATCTTTCAGTTGCCAGTGTGGAGTTGGGTTTATAAACCGTGAATTCGTAAACTCAAATCTCTGTCTGGACAATTGTTCCTTTATGATCTAGCCAAGGTATTACCATACTAAAAATTAATGAGATTTTTTTTTTAGCTTTTTGGTTTAATTTAAGATTAGGATAAGGTTAGTATGAGGGTAAAGTTCGAGTTAGGTTTGAAATCACATTCTAAGAAGATTTACTTGAGTTATTTTCTTTTAAGATATCTTAACTTTTTTTACTCAAGTATGAACATTGGGTACTTTTTCCCAGCACTGGTCATTAATAACTTCACCATCCTCAAAGGGATATTCAATGTCTGTTTTTATTTTATTTTCCCATCTACCAGGTAGCCTAGTGGTTACAGCGTTGGGCCAGTAAGCAAAAGGTTGCTAGATTGAATCCCCGAGCTTTGCTAAATGTCCCTAAACAGTTTCTCATGCATTGTCAATGGGGTTTGTAAACCAATTTGGATGTGTCATGAGAATTTCTATCCCAATGTTCTAACTGAACTATTTTATATTTCTGTCTAATTTCTGAAGGTTGTAAATCTCCAGTTCAAAGAAATAGACAGTCTCAGCCTGCAATAGGTTAATACTTTATTCAGAGAGCACTCTGCCCTTCAAGTGCAGAGCGAATCTTTTATACACACACACACAAACAAGTTAAAATCTTAAGCTACGCCTTGCTCAGACAGTTACTTTTCCACTACACACATACATTGTTTATCATATTCTGCAACATGTTTCATAATTTTCTGCAAGCCTAACAATTTCTCCCTCCACGGGTGGGGATAGAATATCCTGATATTGGTTTCACAGTAGCACAACTTGTCTGTCGATAGCTCCTCTTATCCTTTGTTTCACACTTGCACTCTGCTTACATAGCTAAACGGAACAAAATGTCCTGGTTCCAATTCTGACTAAAACTACACACATCATCAGATTATAGTTTTATGATTTTAATACATTTCACACAATTATATGGTTTCAGGGTGGAATACTTTAGTCATTATCTTAAACATGCAAATGATTCTATCAGGATGTAATAATGATCTGGTCACATGTTGACTCAGTGGCACTTCTCCATGCAGGTCGTGGGACCGGGGAGGGATGCACACTCTGTAAACAGGAATAGGTGCATCACCGGTCACTGAGCTGGCAAACATTGTGTGTACACTTGGGCCACTGCTTTACTACCACATGTCTACAACACAAAATCCTTGTGTACAGTGTGTATGTTATCATGTGTCTCTTCACAGTCCCCGCTGTTACATAAGGTTTATTTTTATCTGTTTTTGAAATCAAATTTTACTGCTTGCGTGAATTACTTGATGTGGAATAGAGTTCCATGTAGTCATGACTCTATGTACTACTGTGCGCCTCCCAAAGTCTGTTTTGTTTAGGTTAGTGTGTAGTCATTAAAATTATATTGTGTCCATTTTTTCAGATCTGCCAACCTGCTCGGTGGGTGACAGGTAACTGTCTTTCCACCAAGATGTTCCAGGCCTGGAGTGGCAGGCTGGAACTTCCAGAGTCTTGTAGACCTGAAGCAGTGTGATGTGGTCCAGGTAATTATCAAACACACGTATACACACTCAATCAATCACTCGGTTTCGTTGTATAATTATTTCAACTTAAGAAAATTGTTCCTCTCTCTTTTAGATCTGACACCCCTATTAGCTCAACCACAGTCTTCACAGCTGCAGTCGTATGCCCCTGCACCTGCAACACCGGCCACGACAGGTGATACAGGTACAGCATTGCCTTTTTCACCTCTTAGCTGTGTAACCCAAAGCCTAAGTTGCATTGTGATTGGACAAAAGCAATGACTGTACAGCCCCTCCCTAGAACTTTTTTTTGTAAAATAGAAAATAGAAATGAAAAAGATTCCAGTTGGTAACTGTTAACCCAGAGGATGAAATATAGAAAATAAACAGAATTTTAAAAACTCACAAGTAGAACCTTATAGACACACACATGCACACTCTCCCTCACTTGGGGCTCTATTCAATCACGTCCGCTTTAGCCGACATCCACATAGCGGTTGTTTTGGCGTTGTCTGAGGTGGAACTGTGTTAGAGCTGTCAAATCCACAAGCTGCTCCTGGCATTATACCTAAAGCGGACATTGCCATTGGCTGCACGGAGTCACATTAACAGAAATCTCATGCAGCCCTGTTTACAAGTTAGAACACTGCAATTTGAGATGTAATCTACACCTCGATTAGGCTGATAGAAATGATCATTATTTAGTTGAATGATTTTGAATTTGAGTGGCGTTATTTCTATATAACCTATATTTTCTCGTTCTGAACTGGTAACGAGAGTAGGGCGGGTGTAGTTTTGTGACAATGATTTGACAGATTCAACGCAGTTACACGTCAGACGCCGCCAAAACATCAGCTATGCGGGTGTCGGCTATCGCCGGTTAACGCTTGATCTGATTGAAACTAGGCCTTACAGTCATTCAGTCTATTTAGTTGTATGATTATTGTCAGTTAAGAAAATTGTGCCTCTCTCTTTTAGATCTGCCACCCCCAGCAGTTCATCTGCAGTCACAGCAGTCCTCTGCTGTGGTATTTCATTTACCGGCTGCACCAGTTCCTACTACACTGGCCGTGAAGGGAGAAACTTTTGAGGATTCCCACATTGATGCAGGTAATTCAGATTTATATTGCATATGCTCACTCACACCAACAGATGTACACACAGACATGTTGAGCTGTGTACTTACTGTCGCTTTGTGCATCTCTCTTTCAGATCTGCCATGCACTTCACCGCTGCCTGACAACCTCACCCAGAAGTACATACACTGGGCCTATCAAGACCGACAAAGCAGAGATGGGTGGCTGACAAGGAAAAATAAAACATGCACTCACACACATCCAAAATGTAAATAAGTTGTAACTACTTGTTTATTTAATGTTTGCTCCATTTTATTTTAGGATTGTAGAAATCTACTCCTTCATATCCATTCTCAATATCTACATAATTACTCAAATCAAATTGTGATTGATAATATTGTAAAAGACTACGGCTTAATGTTTACAGTTTGAGGAAATTCTGGGTGCTTTTTTCTGAGTTGAAAAACATGTCTCCCTCTCACACACACATTAGACCCAATGTAAATCAATTGTAATAACTTGTTTATTTTATGTATGCTCCATTTTATTTGAGGAAAATATCTGCAATAAAGTACCTTCACAGTTAAAGCAATGTCTTTGGTTTATTGGATATTTCTCTGAATACAATGTGTGACCAGAAGGAAGTTGGCAGACCTGCAACCCTTGGACTGTGTGTAGGTTTTGTCATCTGGGGCTTAAAAATAGAGAGATGGGGAGAGATATGGGGGGAGGGGAGGAAGAGTGCCGTTTAAAGGTTTATCATTAATAACTGACACAATTCTATAATGAATACATATTAGAATAATAATACATAAGAGTGACCAATAGTTACTGTATTGTGATTGTTTATTTACTCAATCAAGTAGTGCCCCAAGGAGGGATCGAACCGTATCTCAAAAGCAGCAGAAAAGGTCAAATACGGTCACCAAAATTTCCGTTACGGCTATACACGACTGGCCACAAGGTAAAATCTGTCTTTCTTCCCCTGAACAAGGCAGTTAACCCACTGTTCCTAGGCCGTCATTGTAAATAAGAATTTGTTCTTAACTGACTTGCCTAGTTATATTTAAAATACCAATAGGTGCTCTTCTTTACGAGGCATTGGAAAACCTTCCTGGTCTTTGTGGTTGAGTCTGTGTTTGAAATTCACTGCTCGACTGAGGAACCTTACAGGTAGGTAGTTGTATGTGTGGGGTACAGAAATGAGGTAGCCATTAAAAAATCATGTTAAACACTATTATTGCACACAGAGTGAGTCCATGCAACGTATTATGTGACTTGTTAAGTACATTTTTACTCCTGAACTTACTTAGGCTTGCCATAACAAATGGGTTGAATACTTATTGTTGACTCAAGTGATTTCAGCTTTTCATTTTGTATTAATTTGTAAAAAAAAAAATACATCATTCCACTTAGATGCTATGGGGGATTGTGTAGTCCAGTGACACAAAATCAGAATTGAATCAATTTAAAATTCAGACTGTACCACAATTTCAAAGGGTGTGAATACTTTCTGAAGGCACTGCAGGTGGGAGGGCTTACAGGCTGTCGCCAATTTATTAATGCACAATTTGCCTAAATGGGTAATGGTAACACTTCAACCACTTCATTTTTATTCCACTCTGAGTAGTTTATTTAATTTGTTTTGCTGTGACGTCATTACGTCCAGCTGTTTATATCGAGAAAAGACTTAAATGGAAACACCGTAGCAGGCAATTGTCGAATATGTATTCAATGCAAACGTTTTAAATGTCAACAGAATCACAGGACAAGTTAATGGAAACATAGCTATTGTTACAACGAGGAGATACTTTCTTTATTGTACAATAGCCGGTACAATGTAATGGGTTTATTATGAAATTAGCTTGTGAGCACCTGAATATGCTATGACCTGAAAGTGTAGTCGCACGCATTCACTTTGTTATTTCTCTGGTAATTTTTGGAGGTTTGCACATTGTAGCGAGCAGCTGGACCATACTTTAAATTGGAAGTTGCTAGAATATTTCAACACTTCTCATGTAAGAGTGCTAGTCTATAATGCATTTCTCAACAGGGCTAATGTTTACTTGTAGAGGTCGAGAGTATCAGCTTAGAAAACTATACTAGCACCGAATTTCTGAACCCAGAGTCGCAACACCGTGAGACTTTTGAGAATGCTTGCGAAACAGACAAAGTAGAACAGGCTGGGGTTTTTTCAAATGAGTGAAGAAAAAAATCTTCCTTAGTTGTTAATTTTCTCAATCTAAAGGCAGAACCTAGATTTGAGCGAATGTCTTCAGTATTTGAACGTTATTACTCCAATCATGTGAAAGTGATAAACTGACACGTTTTAAATTAGTCAAAAACAACTTTATATCGAAGAAGTGACTTTGATTTGACGGCCTGCACAGGCGCAGTTCGGCACTCCGTGACATATTTCTGCCCATGAACTTAGCTGACCGACATCGCCTACAAGCGTTATCTGGCATTTTGGTAGAAGAGTCCAAATGCCTCTGAACTAGAGCGTAACAAGTGTCACAGTTTCCTCACTAAATAAGCCTAGAACCAAGTTTGGTGTCAGTGCTTGACTTTCTCTCAACTTTACAACGACGAGGAACTACTTGACAAGTGGGAGGCCGAGATCTTTGCCAACAATACAAGCTGATTATCTCTATCGATAGACAGGCTGTATACATATGAAATTAGTAAATCAGTATGTAAACATTATTAAAGTGACCAGTGATTCCATGTCAATGTACATAGGGCAGCAGCCTCTAAGGTGCAGGTTTGAGTATTTGTATTTTTTATTTTACCTTTATTTAACTAGGCAAGTCAGTTAAGAACAACTTTTTTACAATGATGGCCTACCCCGGCCAAACCCAGACAACACTGGGCCAATTGTGCGCTGCCCTATGGAACTCCCAATCACAGCCTGATGTGATTCAGCCTGGATTCAAACCAGGGACTGTAGTGATGCCTTTTGCACTGAGATGTAGTGCCTTAGAACGCTGCGCCACGGGTAACCGGGTGGTAGCCGGCTAGTGACAGGGACTAAGTTCAGGGCAGGGTACTGGGTGGCGGCCAGCTAGTGATGGCTATTTAACAGTCTGATGGCCTTGAGGTAGTAGTTGTTTTTCAGTCTCTCGGTCCCAGCTTTGATGCACCTGTACTGACCTCGCCTTCTGGATGATCATGGTGAACAGGCCGTGGGTCTTTTGTTAGATGTCTTTGATGATTTTGACCTTCCTGTGACATCGGGTGCTGTAGGTGTCCTAGAGGGCAGGCAGTGTGCCACCGATGATGCGTTGGGCAGACCGCACCATGCTCTGGAGAGCCCTGCGGTTATGGGCTGTGCAGTTCTACCAGGCTGTGATACAGCCCGACAGTATGCTCTCAGTGGTGCATCTGTAAAAGTTTGATGGTCTTAGGAACCAAGACAAACACTGCCTGACCAACCATACTTTGCAGATCACCATAAAACACACACACACACACACACACTTCGGTTCTAGACAGATGCGGTATGACAGACTGACACACACATTGTATAGATATCCAACCGCCTCTCTGACACAGACATGCGTCCAGCCATACAGTTGATCCAGGTCAGTGGTTCACACATGATTCTTTATTCTTCTTGTCAGAGAGGCATGTTTGTTCTACGTACCATATTTCTATCTGAACGTTCCACAATGCTGTGCCCTACTGAACGCACCCCTGATGTCTTTCCTCAACAGTACTGTTGATCTGATTCGAGGTAAGATATTGCCCCTAACCACAGATCTAGGATCAGACTACCCTAACCTGAACCATTAGGGGGAAGGAAAACAATCTCAACATGTGTTAGTGGTTAGGGACAACTACCTACTTTCTGTTCCAAATGGCATCTTATCTCCTATATAGTGCACTACTTTTGACCAGGGCCCATAAGATTCTGGTCAAAAGTAATGCACTATTTAAGGAAGAGTGTGCCATTTGGGACGTAGTCCTACTCTGTTTTAAGGGCAGAGTGTTATCATTTTGTCAGAAAGCGTTACACAACCAGTTGGTACATGATAGACTCAGGCTCGATTATAATATCCTCAAACTAGTAGATATATTAGCCTGCTGCAAACACAAAGTTAAATGAGGGGTTTGTTGTCATGAGAATTGTACAAAGGTTAAATACTTGTAGACTTCAAATTATGTAAAATATATATATTTTTTCAAATGGCCTGCGTGTCTTCTTTTAAAGGCCCAGTGCAGTAAAACAATTTATTATCCTGTATTTTATATATATTTCCACACTATGAGGTTGGAATAGTAATGTGAAATTGTGGCTAATTCCCTTTAAGTATAAGAGCTGTTAGAAAAGACTGCCTGAAATTTCAGCCTGTTTTGGTGAGATGGAATTTTTGGCCTGCCAGGTGACATCACCAGGTGTTAAATTAGTTATATATATTATATGCCAGTTAGCAGATGCTTTCATCCAAAGCAACTTACAGGAATGCATGCATACATTTTATGTATGAGAGACTCCAGGAATCAAACCCACTACCCTGATGGTGCAAGCACCAGGCTCTACCAACTGAGCTATACAGGACCAGTTACTGTAAGCTTCTTACATTACCACAAAAATACTTTTAAAGAGCTGAAGCAAGCCCCACAACTTCACTTGTCAAGTTACCATCTTGTTTCGACTCGTTCTTGATACCATTTCTGGTTCTGAGTTTTTTTGACTGATTTCATGTCAATATTAATATGGCTAACATTAGCTAGCTAGCTAACCTCCAAACGAGCTTCAATGCCATACAACACTCCTTCCATAGCCTCCAACTGCTCTTAAATGCTAGTAAAACTAAATGCATGCTCTTCAACCGATTGCTGCCAGCACCTGCCAGCCCGCCGAGCATCACTACTCTGGACGGTTCTGACTTAGGTATTTGTAGTTGTCCACATATTCTAGGTGTCTGGTTAGACTGTAAACTCTCCTTCCAGACTCACATTAAGCATCTCCAATCCAAAATTAAATCTAGAACCGTATTTCACAACAAAGCCTCCTTCACTCATGCTGCCAAACATACACTCGTAAAACGGACTATCCTACCGATCCTTGACTTTGGCAATGTCCTTTACAAAATAGCCCCCAACACTCTCCTCAGCAAATTGGATGTAGTCTATCACAGTGCCATCCGTTTTGTAACCAAAACCCCATATACTACCCACCACTGCGACCTGTATGCTCTCGTTGGCTGGCCGTCGTTGCCAACCCACTGGTTCCAGGTCATCTATAAGTCTTTGCTAGGTAAAGTCCCACCTTATCTCAGCTCACTGGTCACCATAGCAACACCCACCCGTAGCACACGCTCCAGCAGGCATATCTCACTGATCATCCCCAAAGCCAACATGTCCTTTGGCCACCTTTCCTTCCAGTTCTCTGCTGCCAATGACTGGAATGAATTGCAAAAATTACTGAAGCTGGAGACTTATATCGCCCTCACTAACTTTAAGCATCAGCTGTCAGAGCAGCTTACCGATCACTGTATCGGTAAATAGCAAACCCAACTACCTGATCCCCATACTGTTATTTATTTTTGGCGCTTTTGCACCCCAGTATCTCTACTTGACTGTACCTTTGTTTATCCCATGTGTAACTCTGTGATGTTGTTTTTGTCACACAGCTTTGCTTTATCTTGTCCAGGTCGCAGTTGTAAATGAGAACTTGTTCTCAACTGGCCTACCTGGTTAAATAAAGGTGAAATAAAAATTTACATTTTTCTAAACATAATTATGTATTTGAGAGACAAGTGCTCATTAAATACAGTGTACAAAACATTAGGAACACCTTCCTTATGAGTTTGACCCCCCTTTGCTCTCAGAACAGCCTCAATTCATTGGGCATGGACTCTACAAGGTGTCAAAAGCTTTCCACAGAGATGTTGGCCGATGTTGACTCCAATAATTCCCAAAGTTGTGTCAAATTGGCTGGATGTTCTTCGGGTCGTGGACCATTCTTCATACACACAGGAAACTGTTTGAGCGTGAAAACCAAGCAGCGTTGCAGTTCTTGATGCACTCAAACCAGTGTACTTTTCTATTGCCCATTCACACTCTGAATGGCGCGCGCGCGCGCACACACACACACAATCCATGTTGCAAGGCTTAAGCTTAAAAAATCCTTCTTTAACCTGCCTCCTTCCTTTCATCTACACTGATTGAAATGGATTTAACAGCTGACATCAATAAGGCTTTCACCTGGATAGTCTGTAATCGGAAGAGGAGTTCCGGATGTTTTGTACACTCACTCGGTGTAGTTTACATGTTGTCATCAATCTAAGCCAACCCCGTCTGTTTTGCCCCATAGTTGTGCACCTGTCAGGTTTGTTGCTAAACAACCAACCCGTCTATCGGAGAAGCAGTTTCCGCCTATATTCATATTGTACTGTCTTTGATTAAAAACCTCAACAACCTTCTCTCGCAACCATGTCAGAGATCACGTGATACAGGCAACCAAAAAACGTCACACACATTAGCCAAATTCATCGAAGGTGCTTGAAGGCCCATAGCACCTTTAGCGCCTAGCTAGCTATTCCATCCGAAACCGTGGGGGTAAGTGTGGACGTAAGAGTTTAGAAAATATGATCCATTTACTCTGCCATGTCAAAACACAGACATCAATTCAAATATCTGAATACAGGATTAGAGTTATTGTATTGTGCTGACACTCATGTCTCGTCCTAAACAAAGTTTAGCTGTCTAATGTTAGCTAGCTAACGTTTGATAGCTTGTTAGCATAGTCAGAAGACATTGGTTCCCAGTGGCGCGAGCTAGAGATAGCTAGCATATCAACTTGTTACACTCGAGCTGCAATTTCAGTGTGTCATGCAAAGTTGTTAATACAACACTTTTGTTTTGGTACATTTTCGTAAAAACAAATGATTAGCTACTGGACCATGTGTAACGCGAAGCCTCATGAAAAATTGCTGTAGCTCGCTAAATATGTGGGTAGGCTGGTTGACTGGACTTCCAATTGCATTGCACATGTGCTGAAACTATAGCACGCTATAACTGCAGCAATACGGTGTGTACAGTTGGACCACTTCCATTAGGCAGGATTCCATTGGCCCAGGTTTATTCGACAAACGCAATGTTGCAAATAAAGTTATTGAAACGGTAGATATAATGGATATTTTCTAAATATAGACATTTGTATTCGTATGACGTGTGGATTTTTCTTTAATCGAAATATCTGTATTGGGGGGGGGTCAAGGTGTTATAAACATTGACTGATTTACTTATATGAACTGTAACTCAGTAAAATCGTTGACATTTTTGCATGTTGCGTTTATATTTTTGTCAAGTATATTTTCTATGCAAATTATTATTGTTGACAAAAAGACACGATGACGTGTTTCTGCACGTGAGTTTAGCTAGCCAACGTCGCCATGACATCGCCTAAAAGCGTCATCTGGGATTTCTATTGGAAAAGCAGTTTCTGACTGTCTTGGATACTAGGCTTCGTCATTGTTTTTCAACCTGGACTCTGGGGTAGACGTAACATGGTAAATGTACATTTGTCTCCTTCCCTTTGGTAGGATATGTTACATTTCGTAAGGAAAGGAAATGAATTTGTGGATGTCCGTCATCCATTTCGCATTATATGTTATTAATTACAATTTGTATATGTAATTTGCAATGCGTATATGCGACGAATTACAATGTATTGTGGCTAACTTTATCTAGGTGGCAGACGTTAGTTAGATGGCTAACATTAGTTAGGGGTTTATGGTTAGGGTTAAGTTTATGAGTTAGGTTTAGGGGAAGGTTTAGCTAACATGCTAAGTAGTTGCAAAGTAGTAGGTGTTTCCTAAAATGCTACATTTGTCCACGATGAGATTCGAACGCTCAACTTTTGGGTTGCTAGACGTTTGCATTATGCACCTACCCATCCGCACCTACCCATCCACACCTACCCATCCACACCGACCAACCAACCTCCTTTCGTGTTTGCCTCAAGTAACTTTGTCTTATTAACCATGCCATACGTATCACACTAATTTGAGTGTTTTGGATGTATTTTTACTATGTTACGCCTAGTCTGAGACCAGGCTGGTTTTTCAGCTTCTCTCCACCATGTCCAAAACAAAACACATTCATATTGCTTTCCTAGTGCTAAGACAGTCATGTCAACCAAGCATCAATAACTGAATAATATGGGAATTACTCAAGTAGTTAACACTAATAGGACATGGTGTCTGAAGTCACTTTTGCCAGGTATTGTTGTGAAGCCACATCACACCAGCAGCACCCCTTGTGGCTTCCTCTATTGATGATTTATACTGTATTTTGAGCAGAGCCCTATGGTCTCTAGTCAAAAGTAGTGCACTATAAAGTGAAAAGGGTGCCATTTGGGACACAACACTGGCCATTATTAACCTGTTCTTCTTCTCCTCTTGTTATTTCAGCGTATAATCACCAACACAAAGAACATACTGCTATGGCAGAACCAGATGTACAGTTTAAGGTGAGTCTTTGACTCATGGCACCCTACTCCCTATATAGTGCACAACTTTTGACCAGGGCCCATAGGGCTCTGGTCAAAAGTAGTGTACTAGACCTACAGTTGCAAGAAAAAGTATGTGAACCCTTTGGAATTACCTGGATTTCTACATAAATTGGTACATTTTTTTTATCTGAACTTCCTTTGTCACAACGATAGACAAACAGTGTGCTTAAACTAATAACACACGTTATTGTATTTTTCTTGTCTATATTGAATACATACTTTTCCCAACCTACACTGTGAATGTTTAAATTATGTGAACCCCAAGGTTAATGACTTCTCCAAAAGATAATTGGAGTCAGCTAAACTGGAGTCCAATCAATGAGACGAGATTGGAGATGTTGGTTAGAGCTGCTCTGCAATCTAAAAAACACTCACAAAATGTAAGTTTGCTATTCACATTAAGCATTGCCTGATGTGAACTAGGCCTCGAACAAAAGAGATCTCAGAAGACCTAAGATTAAGAATTGATGACTTGGATAAAGCTGGAAAGGGTTACAAAAGTATCTCTAAAAGCCTTGATGTTCATCAGTCCACGGTAAGTCAAATTGTCTATAAATGGAGAAAGTTCAGCACTGTTGCTACTCTCCCTAGGAGTGGCCGTCCTACAAAGATGACTGCAAGAGAACAGCGCAGAATGCTCAATGAGGTTAAAAAGAATCCTAGAGTGTCAGCTAAAGACTTACAGAAATCTCTGGAACATGCTAACATCTGTGTTGATGAGTCTACTATTCTTAAAACACTAAACAAGAATGGTTTTCATGGGAGGACACCACGGAAGAAGCCACTGCTGTCCAAAAAAAACATTGCTGCAAGTCTTAAGTTTGCAAAAGAGCACCTGGATGTTGCACGGCGCTACTGGCAAAATATTCTGTGGACAGATGAAACTTAAGTTGAGTTGTTTGGAAGGAAGGAACACACAACACTATGTCTGGAGAAAAAAAATAAGGGGAAAAAATTGAAGTGCAACAGAAGTTGGGTGATGCAACAGAACAAGGACCCAGAACACAGAAATGAATCAACAGAAGAAAATACGCCTTCTGGAGTGGCCCAGTCATAGTCCTGACCTCAACCCGATTGAGATGCTGTGGCATGACCTCGAGTGGTTCACACCAGACATCCCAAGAATATTGTTGAACTGAAACAGTTTTGTAAAGAGGAATGGTCCAAAATTCCTCCTGATCGTTGTGCAGGTCTGATACGCAACTACAGAAAACGTTTGGTTGAGGTTATTGCTGCCAAAGAATGGTCAACCAGTTATTACATCCAAGGGTTCACATACCTTTCCCACCCTGCACTGTGAATGTTTACACAGTGTGTTCAGTAAAGACATGAAAACGTATAATTGTTTGTTATTAGGTAAGCAGACTGTGTTTGTCTATTGTTGTGACTTAGATGAAGATCAGATCAAATTTTATGACCAATTTATGCAGAAATCCAGGTAATTCCAAAGGGTTCACATACTTTTTCTTGCCACTGTATATAGGTGTCATTTGGGATACACACTTTGGGTTGGAATTGTTCCTTCGTCTAGCACTAACCAGTGCTGCATTGGTGTTTAGTTGCTATTCCTTTTTACCAATGTGTTCTTTTAATTACTGTCCGTGTTTCAGCTAGTGTTGTGCGGAGATGGAGGCACAGGAAAAACCACCTTCGTGAAGAGGCATTTAACGGGAGAGTTTGAAAAGAAATACGTTGGTGAGTTTCTTAGAGTCCAGACAGTCCTCTGTCCCCCTTCTCTCTCTCAGCTTTACATACCCCTTCTTTTTCGTCGTCTGTTTCTTCTCCTTCATAACACCACCATACATTCAATCAATAATCTGACTTAATTCTCTCCTGAGGGAAATTTAGTTTGCAGGCTAACTTTATAATTGTAGACAAAAAAAGACTCAATGACGTGTTTCTGCGCATGAGTTTAGCTAGCCAATGTGGAAAAGCAGTTTCTGACTGTCTTGGATACTAGGCTTCATCATTGTTTTTCAACCTGGACTCTGGGGTAGACGTAACATAGTAAATGCACATTTGTCTCCTTCCCTTTGGTAGGCTATGTTACGTTTCATAAGGGAAGAAAATGTATTTGTGGATGTCCGTCATCCATTTCGCATGATATGATACGAATTGTAATTCGTATATGTAATTTGCGATACGTATATGTTACGAATTACAATTTATTGTGGCTAACTTTAGCTAGGTGGGTAGCGTGATTTTAAAAAAAGCAATCCATACAAGAGTTTAAACTGTTCTAGATCCCTGAACCATGGCTGACCTGCCCCTCACTCCCCCTCCTCTTCCCCCTGTAGCGACTCTGGGAGTAGAGGTGCACCCCTTGGTCTTCCACACCACTCGAGGGACCATCAAGTACAACGTCTGGGACACAGCCGGCCAGGAGAAGTTTGGGGGTCTCAGAGATGGCTACTACATACAGGGTACGTCACGTTTGTGTGGGTCACATGTCTGTGTATTGTATTGTAGTATATACAGATTAGGTCACATCCTGTCCTCAGATCTCTACACAATCTTACCCTCTGGTGCAAAATGACTCGGATGGGTACGGGCACCACACATTTAACGATTATCTGATACACTCAATTACTCTCCCCCTTCCACTCTTCTCTCCCCTATCTCTCTCCAGCCCAGTGTGCGATCATCATGTTCGACGTCACATCTCGCGTCACCTACAAGAACGTGCCCAACTGGCACCGCGACCTGGTGCGCGTCTGCGAGAACATACCCATAGTCCTGTGCGGAAACAAGGTGGACATCAAGGACAGGAAGGTCAAAGCCAAGAGCATCGTGTTCCACCGCAAGAAGAACCTTCAGGTAACCGCGGCAACGCCAGCCTGACGCACATGTTAAGATACAGTGGGGGGAAAAAGTATTCGATCCCCTGCTGATTTTGTACGTTTGCCCACTTACAAAGAAATGATCAGTCTATAATTTTAATAGTAGGTATATTTGAACAGTGAGAGACAGAATAACAACAACAAAATCCAGAAAAACGCATGTCAAAAATGTTATAAAATGATTTACATTTTAATGAGGGAAATAAGTATTTGACCCCTCTGCAAAACATGACATAGTACTTGGTGGCAAAACCCTTGTTGGCAATCACAGAGGTCAGACGTTTCTTGTAGTTGGCCACCAGGTTTGCACACATCTCAGGAGGGATTTTGTCCCACTCCTCTTTGCAGATCTTCTCCAAGTTATTAAAGTTTCAAGGCTGACGTTTGGCAACTCGAACCTTCAGCTCCCTCCACAGATTTTCTATGGGATTAAGGTCTGGAGACTGGCTTGGCCACTCCAGGACCTTAATGTGCTTCTTCTTGAGCCACTCCTTTGTTGCCTTGGCCGTGTGTTTTGGGTCATTGTCATGCTGGAATACCCATCTGCGACCCATTTTCAATGCCCTGGCTGAGGGAAGGAGGTTCTCACTCAAGATTTGACGGTACATGGCCCCGTCCATCGTCCCTTTGATGCGGTGAAGTTGTCCTGTCCCCTTAGCAGAAAAACACCCCCAAAGCATAATGTTTCCACCTCCATGTTTGACGGTGGAGATGGTGTTCTTGGGGTCATAGGCAGCATTCCTCCTCTTCCAAACACGTTGAGTTGATGTCAAAGAGCTCCATTTTGGTCTCATCTGACCACAACACTTTCACCAGTTGTCCTCTGAGTCATTCAGATGTTCATTGGCAAACTTCAGACGGGCATATATATGTATTCTTGAGCAGGGGGACCTTGCGGGTGCTGCATGATTTCAGTCCTTCACGGCGTAGTGTGTTACCAATTGTTTTCTTGGTGACTATGGTCCCAGCTGCCTTGAGATCATTGACAAGATCCTCCCGTGTAGTTCTGGGCTGATTCCTCACCGTTCTCATGATCATTGCAACTCTGAGGTGAGATCTTGCATGGAGCCCCAGGCTGAGGGATATTGACAGTTCTTTTGTGTTTCTTCCATTTGCGAATAATCGCACCAAATGTTGTCACCTTCTCACCAAGCTGCTTGGCGATGGTCTTGTTGCCCATTCCAGCCTTGTGCAGGTCTACAATCTTGTCCCTGACATCCTTGGAGAGCTCTTTGGTCTTGGCCATGGTGGAGAGTTTGGAATCTGATTGATTGCTTCTGTGGACAGGTGTCTTTTTTACAGGTAACAAGCTGCGGTTAGGAGCACTTCCTTTAAGAGTGTGCTCCTAATCTCAGCTCGTTACCTGTATAAAAGACACCTGGGAGCCAGAAATCTTTCTGATTGAGAGGGGGTCAAATACTTATTTCCCTCATTAAAATGCAAAACAATTTATAACATTTCTGGCATGCATTTTTCTGGATATTTTTGTTGTTATTCTGTCTCTCACTGTTCAAATAAACCTACCATTAAAATTATAGACTGATCCTTTCTTTGTCAGTGGGCAAACATATACAAAATCAGCAGGGGATCAAATACTTTTTTCCCCCACTGTAGGTGTGTTAGCTGACAGGTAAAACAAAACAGTCTCTACAAGTATATACAGTTGAAGTCGTTTTTCAACCACTCCACAAATTTCTTGATAACAAACTATATTTTTGGCAAGTCGGTTAGGACATCTACTTTGCATGACACAAGTCATTTTTCCAACAATTGTTTATAGACAGATTATTTAACTTATAATTCCCTGTATCACAATTCCAGTGGGTCAGAAGTTTACATACACTATGTTGACTGTGCCTTTAAACAGCTAGGAAAATTCCAGACAATTGTCAAGGCTTTAGAAGCTTCTGATAGGCTAATTTACATAATCTGAGTCATTTAGAGGTGTACCTGTGGATGTATTTCAAGGCCTACCTTCAAACTCAGTGCCTCTTTGCATGACGTCATGGGAAAATCAAAAGACTAGAAACAAAATTGTAGACCTTCACAAGTCTGGTTCATCCTTGGGAGCAATTTCCAAACGCCTGAAGGTACCATGTTTATCTGTATAAACACCATGGGACAACGCAGCCATCATACCGCTCAGGAAGGAGACTCATTCTGTCTCCTAGAGATGAACGTACTTTGGTGCGAAAAGTGCAAATGAATCCCAAAACAACAGCAAAGGACCTTGTGAAGATGCTGGAGGAAACAGGTACAAAAGTATCTATATTCACAGCGAAACAAGTCCTATATCGACATAACCTGAAAGGCCTCTCAGCAAGGAAGAAGCCACTGCTCCAAAACTGCCATAAAAAAGCCAGACTACGGTTTGCAACTGCACATGGGGACAAAGACCATACATTTTGGAGAAATGTCCTAAGATCTGATGAAACAAAAATAGAACTGTTTGGCCATAATGACCATCGTTATGTTTGGAGGAAAAAGGGGGAAGCTTGCAAGCAGAAGAACACCATCCCAACCGTGAAGCACGGGGGTGGCAGCATCATGTTGTGGGGGTGCTTTGCTGCAGGAGGTACTGGTGATTTGTAAGTCGCTCTGGATAAGAGCGTCTGCTAAATGACTTAAATGTAATGTAATGTAAATGTGGTGCAATTCACAAAATAGATGGCATCATGAGGGAGGAACATTATGTGGATATATTGAAGCAATATCTCAAGACATCAGTCAGGAAGTTAAAGCTTGGTCGCAAATGGGTCTTCCAAATGGACAATGACCCAAAGCATACTTCCAAAATTGTGGCAAAATGGATTAAGGAGAACAAAGTCAAGGTATTGGAGTGGCCATCACAAAGCCCTGACCTCAATCCCATAGAACATTTGTGGGCAGAACTGAAAAAGCGTGTGCGAGCAAGGAGCCCTACAAACCTGACTCAGTTACACCAGCTCTGTCAGGGTGAATTTTGGCCTATTCCTCCTAACTTATTGTGGGAAGCTTGTGGAAGGCTACCCAAAACGTTTGACCCAAGTTAAACAATTTAAAGGCAATGCTACCAAATACTAATTGAGTGTATGTAAACTTCTGACCCACTGGGAATGTGATGTAAGAAATAAGAGCTGAAATAAATCATACTCTATGCTATTATTCTGACATTTCACATTCTTAAAATAAAGTGGGGATCCTAACTGATCCTAAGACGGGGTTTATTTTACTAGGATTAAATGTCAGGAATTGTGAAACGCCTTAGCCAAATACATTTAAACTCAGTTTATGTAAACTTCCAACTTCAACTGTATGCCTCAGCTGGAGTGCTGTGTCTGCAGTGTTTCTCCCTTCCTTGGTTCCTTTTTTTTAGATGGGAGAGCTAAAATAGCATTTAAATAGCTAAAATAGATTTGATTAGATAGTTTGTACACCATCTCATTCAAGGGGTTTTCTTTATTTTTACTATATTCTACAGTGTAGAATAATAGTGAAGACATCACAACTATGAAATAACACATATGGAATCATGTAGTAACCAAAAATGTATTTTATATTTGAGGTTCTTCAAAGTAGCCACTCTTTGCCTTGATGACAACTTTGCACACTCTTGGCATTCTCTCAACCAGCTTCATGAGGTAGCCACCTGGAATGCATTTCAATTAACAGGTGTGCCTTGTTAAAAGTTAATTTGTGGAATTATTTTCCTTAATGAGCCAATCAGTTGTGTTGTGACAAGCTAGTTGTGGTATGTGGAAGATAGCCCTATTTGGTAAAATGGCAAGAACAGCTCAAATAAGCAAAGCGAATCACAATCACCCGACCTCAACCCAATTGAGATGGTTTGGTATGAGTTGGACTGCAGAGTGAAGGAAAAGCAGCCAACAAGTGCTCAGCATATGTGGGAACTCCTTCAAGACTGTTGGAAAAGCCTTCCAGGTGACTACCTCATGAAGCTGGTTGAGAGAACGCCAAGAGTGTGCAAAGCTGTCATCAAGGAAAAGGGTGGCTACGTTGAAGAATATCAAATGTATTATTTTGGTTACTCCATGATTCCGTATGTGTTATTTCATAGTTTTGATGTCTAAAGTAGTCTAAATTGTAGAAAATAGTACAAATAAAAACCCTTTGAGTAGGTGTTTATAAACCTGTGTGTGTGAAAGAATGAGAGAGCGAGAGAGAGCCTGGATAGAGAAGATCATACCTAATTGACTGACTCTCCACTTCCCCATCAGTACTACGACATCTCAGCCAAGAGTAACTACAACTTTGAAAAGCCCTTCCTGTGGCTGGCCAGGAAGCTGGTAGGAGACCCCAACCTAGAGTTTGTGGAGATGCCAGCCCTCGCCCCCCCGGAGGTCGTCATGGACGCCTCCCTGGCCGCGCAGTACGAGAATGACCTTAAAGTGCGTACACGCATGCAGAAAACGTACACACGTGCAGATGACACGCATGCAGAACACACACACATGCAGAAGTCGCACACGCTATACACCGTACACACACAGGCTGGATCAGTGTTTGAAGTGTTATTTATTTTAATTGTTTTTATTTACATCAGGAACTTGCATACATACAAGTATTTAGTTTTACAGGTGATACATTTTCCTCATCCCTCCAGGTTGCCGCAGAAACTGCGCTTCCAGATGAAGACGACGACCTTTAACCTGTGACCTTGCTGGCCTCCAGTGTTCTGGGAGCGTGCCCTATTGCTGACCTTAACCCTTGACCTTTAATTGTAAAAGCCTTCCCCAATGTTTTGTTTTTGTGTTTCAAACTGAAAATGTGTGTCTGGTAGCGTGAAGCTTTCAGTAGATACAAACAGGAGTAGAAGTTTAGGCTGCTGAAAGTAGGCATTACTCACACACGCATACAAATGAAAGACTTTGTACGCTCGCTGTACTATACTGACTAAGGGTGAAATGAAATCACACTAAATAAAAAATAAAACGTTTTCGAATACAATCTAGCTGCTGTGTCAATTCATGTGAACAGAATCTGTGTGTGACTGGAATTTAGCAAAAATCACATTTCACTTGCTTCTGGGTCTACCTGGTTGATGTTTGACAGCATTTTATTCTACAGAGGTGGCTGTGGTGTGGTTGACGGGGAATGAAAATGTCCAAGTTCCACAACAGTTGTATAGTAAATACAATAATCCATTTGTACGGTGCCTTCAGAAAGTTTTCGTACACCTTGACTTATTCCACATGTTGTGTGGCAGCCTGAATTGAAAATTGATTAAATCAACAACAAAAAATTGTCACCCGTCTACACGCATCCCTGTATCACAACCGGCAATGTTTGGGAGTCCCATAGGACGGCGCACAATTGGCCCAGCGTCAAGGGTTTGACCGATGTGTGCCGTCATTGTAAATAAGAATTTGTTCTTAACTGACTTGCCTAGTTAAATAAAGGTTCAATAAAAAAAACAATACCCTGTAATTACAAAGTGACACTTTTTATTTAAAAAACAATATATACAAAATGTAACAAGTATTCACACCCCTGACTCAATACATGTTAGAATCACCTTTGGCAGTGATTACAGCTATGAGTTTTTCTGGGTAAGTCTCTAAGAGCTTTGCACACCTGGATTGTATAATATTTGCACATTTATTATTTAAATTCTTCGATCTCTGTCAAGTTGGTTGTTGATCATTCCTAAACAGCCATTTTTAGGTCTTGACATAAATTTAAGTCAACTAACTAGGGCACTCAAGAACATTCAATGTCGTCTTGGTACGCAACCAGTGTATATTTGGCCTTGTTTTTTAGGTTATTGCCCTGCTGAAAGGTGAATTTGTCTCCCAGTGTCTGTCGGAAAGCAGACAACCAGGTTTTCCTCTAGGATTTTGCCTGTGCTTAGGTCTATTCCATTTAGTTTTATCCGAAAAACAACTCTAGTCCTTGCCGATGACAATGCTTGAAAATATGAAGTGGTACTAAGTGATGTGTTGGATTTGCCCCAAACATAACGCTTTGTATTTAGGAAATAAAGTTAATTTATTTTCCACATTCTTTTCAATTTTAATTTAATGCCTTGCAAAAGGATGCATGTTTTGGAATATTTTTATTCTGTGCATTCTTCCTTCTTTTCACTCTGTCATTTAGGTTAGTATTGTGGAGTCATTCAAAAACAATGTTAACTTTCACTGCTATGCAGATGACACATGGCTGTACATTTCGATGAAACATGGTGAAGCCCCAAAATTGCCCTCGCTGGAAGCCTGTGTTTCAGACATAAGGAAGTGGATGGCTGAAAACGTTCTACTTTTAAACTCGGACATAACAGAGATGCTTGTTCTAGGTCCCAAGAAATGAAGAGATCTGTTGAATCTGACAATTAATTTGATTGTTGTACAGTCTCAAATAAAACTGTGAAGGACATTGGCGTTACTCTGGACCCTGATCTCTCTTTTGACGAACATATCAAGACTGTTTCAAGGACAGCTTTTTTCCATCTACGTAACATTGCAAAAATCTGAAATTTTCTGTCCAAAAATGATGCAGAAAAATTAATCCATGCTTTTGTCACTTCCAGGTTAGACTACTGCAATGCTCTACTTTCCGGCTACCGGATAAAGCACTAAATTAACTTCAGTTAGTGCTAAATACGGCTGCTAGAATCCTGACTAGAACCAAAAAATCTGATCATATTACTCCAGTGCTAGCCTCCCTACACTGGCTTCCTGTTAAGGCAAGGGCTGATTTCAAGGTTTTACTGCTAACCTACAAAGCATTACATGGGCTTGCTCCTACCTATCTTTCCGATTTGGTCCTGCCGTACATACCTACACGTACGCTATGGTCACAAGACGCAGGCCTCCCTAGAATTTCTAAGCAAACAGCCGGAGGCAGGGCTTTCTCCTGTCCTGTAGAGCTCCATTTTTATGAAATGGTCTACCAACCCATGTGAGAGACGCAGACTCGGTCTCAACCTTTAAGTCTTTATTGAAGACAAATCTCTTCAGTAGGTCCTATGATTGAGTGTAGTCTGGCCCAGGAGTGTGAAGGTGAACGGAAAGGCACTGGAGCAACGAACCGCCCTTGCTGTCTGCCTGGCCGGTTCCCCTCTTTCCACTGGGATTCTCTGCCTCTAACCCTATTACAGGGGCTGAGTCACTGGCTTACTGGTGCTCTTCCATGCCGTCCCTAGGAGGGGTGCATCACTTGAGTGGGTTGCGTCACTTGAGTGGGTTGAGTCACTGATGTGGTCTTCCTGTCTGGATTGGCGTCCCCCCTTCGGTTGTGCCATGGCGGAGATCTTTGTGGGCTATACTCGGCCTTGTCTCAGGATGGTAAGTTGGTAGTTGAATATGTCCCTCTGGTGGTGTGGGGGCTGTGCTTTGGAAAAGTGGGTGGGGTTATATCCTGCCTGTTTGGCCCTGTCCGGGGGTATCATCGGATGGGGCTACAGTGTCTCCTGACCCCTCCTGTCTCAGCCTCCAGTATTTATGCTGCAGTAGTTTGTGTCGGGGGGCTAGGGTCAGTCTGTTATCTGGAGTATTTCTCCTGTCTTATCCGGTGTCCTGTGTGAATTTATGTATGCTCTCTCTAATTCTCTTTCGCTCTCCTGGAGGACCTGAGCCCTAGGACCATGCCTCAGGACTACCTGGCATGATGACTCCTTGCTGTCCCCAGTCCACCTGGCCGTGCTGCTGCTCCAGTTTCAACTGTTCTGCCTGTGGCTATGGAACCCTGCCCTGTTCACCGGATGTGCTACCTGTCCCAGACCTGCTGTTTTCAACTCTATAGAGACAGCAGGAGCGGTAGAGATACTCTCAATTATCAGCTATGAAAAGCCAACTGACATTTACTCCTGAGGTGCTGACCTGTTGCACCTTCTACAACCACTGTGATTATTATTATTTGACCATTCTGGTAATTTATGAACATTTTAACATCTTGGCCATGTTCTGTTATAATCTCCACCTGGCACAGCCAGAAGAGGACTGGCTACCCCTCATAGTCTGGTTCCTCTCTAGGTTTCTTCCTAGGTTTTGGCCTTTCTAGGGAGTTTTTCCTAGCCACCGTGCTTCTACACCTGCATTGCTTGCTGTTTGGGGTTTTAGGTTGGGTTTCTGTACAGCACTTTGAGATTTCAGCTGATGTAAGAAGGGCTATATAAATACATTTGATTTGATTTGAGTAACTACAATGTTGATCCATCCTCAGTTTTCTCCTATCACAGACATTCAACTCTGTAACTGTTTTAAAGTCACCATTGGCCTCATGGTGAAATCCCTGAGTGGTTTCCTTCCTCCCCGTCGAACTGTTAGGAAGGATGCCTGTATCTTTGTAGTGACTGAGTGCATTGATACACCATCCAAAGTGTAATTAATAACTTCACCACAGGAGGTTGGTGGCATGTTAATTGGGGAGTACGGGCTTGTGATAATGGTTGGAGCGGAATCTGTGGAATGGTATCAAATGCATCAGGCATGTGTTTGATGCCATTCCATGTGGCTCCATTCCAGACATTATTATGAGCCTTCCTCCCCTCAGCAGCCTCCAGTGAACTTCACCACGCTCAAAGGGATATATTCAATGTCTGCTTTTTTTGCTTTTTTTACCGATCTACCAATAGGTGCCCTTTACGAGGCATTGGAAAACCTCAATGGTCTTTTCGGTTGAATCTGTGTTTGAAATGCATTGCTCTACTGAGGGACCTTACAGATAATTGTATGTGTGGAGTACAGAGATGAGGTAGTCATTAAAAAATCATGTTAAACACTATTATTGCACACAGAGTGAGTCCATGTAATGTAACATGTTAAGCACATTTTTACTCAGCTTATTTAGGCTTGTCACAACAATGGCGTTGAAAACTTACTGACTCAAGACATTTCAGCTTTTCCTTTTTAATGAATTTGTTATTCTGTGTTGACATTATCGGGTATTGTGTGTAGGCCAATGACACAATCTCAGTTGAATCCATTTTAAATTCAGGCTGTAACACAACAAAATGTGGAAAAAGTCAAGGGATGTGAATACTTTCTGAAGGCACTATAGGTCTTTTAATCTACATGTTGTGTTCTATCATGAAAAGTTGTCTTGAAGTTGTCTTGACAAGTTGTTCTCTTGAGAAACAACCAGCAGACAAGAATGTACATTTTGTGGCCTAATATATTGATACCCTTACACTTTTCTTAAATAATCCATAATTCTGTCTAAAATAAATTGAAATTGAAAATAACTCCACACCTGGTTATTTGAATTTCCACATTGCACAACCACATAAAATTTTAGAAATAAAACTATTGACAAAATTATTAGAACCCAGTACTAGTACTTGGTTGCACAGCATTTGGTCAGCATAACTGCCGCTTATTGCAGCCCTCAATGAGCTTGCTGTACCTTTCTACTGGCAACTTTGCCCACTCTTCAGCTGTAAATTACTCCCAATTCTTCAATGTTTGATGGTTGCCTTATGACCAACTGTTGTTTTTAGATCTCGCCTTAGGGTTTCGACGGGACTCAGATCTGGACTCATTGCTGGTCACCCCAGTCCAGTGTTTCTTCTTGAACCATTCCTGGGTGCTTCTTTGTGTTCTTGGGGTTGTTGTCCTGCTGGATACCCATGACCTTCGACAGAGACCTCATTTTTGGAATCTGGGTTGAACACTGCACTCCAAAACTCCTTGATAAGCTGCTGATTTCATGATGCCTTGCACATGTTCAAGGCCCCCAGTACCAGAGGCAGCAAAGCAGCCTCACAGTATTATCAAAAAACTCTCGCATGTTTGGTTGTAGGGAGGGTGTTATTTTCTTTGAATGCTTAATTTGGTCATACATTACTGTAGTTCTACTTGGAATATCGTTGTTCAACGGGAGAAGTAAAAAAAATGACTCGAGTGAAGGGTGACAATATATTAGGCTGCAACTTTACCCAGGGATTGCACATACTGTCAAGACAAACGCAGAGGGTTTCATCCTTTTATGCGTAAGAGGTTGAGACATCAGAAAAGAGGAAATACATGGGAGATTAGGATGGAGGTATGGAATAGGTATATGAGGCAGAGCTGAGTGAAAGAGAGCATCTGAGGCAAGGAGAAGAAGCAAGAATAGAGGAAAAAGACGGTGACATTTACACACACCAGGGTAAAACCCAAATATTTGATTCTGTAATGAGAAAATGCACCTCTTTTCCAACGTTATTCCACCTCTTTCTGTTTGCTTTCTCGTTTGTCTCCATGTTCTCTGTATTTCTCATTGTCTGGGAGAGTGCCGGTCGCGTGCCCCCACAGATCGTAACTCCCGGTCTCCTTTAAAAAAAATCATATAATAACTTTGCTCTTTTCCCAACAGCTGAAGAAAAGTGAAAATCCCATGATGAAGGTCCTACCCATTCTGGCCATGATGCTACTCGGGGCGTCTGCCATGGTGCTCAATGGCCTAAACTCCACCGGTACAGTAGCCTGCCCTCATCATCTTAACACCACAGTGACTGATGTAGATTCAACAGAAGATATATTTTGAGGGCCAGATACTCTGACCCAGATTAAGCCTAGTCCTGGACTGAAAAGCATGCTCAAATGAGAATCTCCATGTAAAGTTCTGTGTCTGCCCCCATCAAAAAATATATAGTATACATATAAATACTATAGTATTCACTGTAGCATTTTTGCTGACTTTACTATAGTATTTACTGTAGTACTGTATACTGTTTTATTTACAGTTAATTATAGTAGAAATACTGTAGTAAAATATAACTGTCCTTGAGCAAGGCACTTAACCCTAATTGCTCCTGTAAGTCGTTTTGGATAAGAGCGTCTGCTCAATTACTAAAATGTCAATGTAAATACTATAGTAATTAATGTTGTGTTTTTGCGGATTGTAGTATACTGTAGTGTTTTTGTGGATATGACTCTACTATTTGTTTTATTGTCTTTGATATAGAATTCGAGGCTTTCTCCTTCAGGAAACCTACTGGAGAAATACTAAAAGCTAGTTTTCCATAACCTGTAGGTAGGACTGGGGTCTGAACAGACCCCGGCGCTTCTGGTCTTTTCTATAACCTGTAAGGAACTCAGTATATGGTCTATACTTTGCATGTAGGTTACTCACTTATGGGTGGAACTAATTGCGATATGGGGAATGGGCAGGGTATATGCAAATAAGATACTGTAGTATTTACTATAGTTAAAAAAAAATGGAGTGCTTTTGCAGACTGTAGTGTTTGTGTAGATAATACTGTAGTATTTACTATAGCATTCTACAGTTTACTGCAACATTCTATAGTAAGTACTACATATGGTCGAGGGATATTACAGTGTGTAGTATTTTTTCATGTTGGTGGGAAACCAGCCCTGAGAGTATATGGACGGAGCCTCTTTCTCTCATATCCCTCCTTCTAATCTCTCCCTTGTTCTCCCCTTGTTCGTTTAGAACCTAAGTGGGTCTCTGGGAAGGTCAAGGTCTTTCTCCCATGTTCTAGCCATTCTACCTGGTATAAACTTCTTCAAGGAAGAATTGGACTTTACATCTGCTGAGGTAAATTCAGACTTCTCTAAGGTTTTAGCTTACAGACCCATGTTCTCTTAGTTATTTAACCTTATTTAGGCAAGAGTCCCATTGAGACCAAGGTCTCTTTTCGTTAAAGGTAGACATACTGTATTGTACCTCTGTATCTCTGCATGATATGCAGAATTACCCAAATGACCACCATTAACTAACTCTCAAAGCAGCAGGCTGTACTCTAGTTCAGGATATCTACACTATTGTCGTCATTTAAGTTTTCAGTGTTGTGCATTAGTGTCTAACCCTAATTTTAAATCTATTACGATGACAACTCTCTCTCTCTTTCGCTTTCTCATGCATTCATCAATTCATTCGTTTTCTCTCACACACACAGACATTCTGCCGTTCTCAAAAGGACAAATCTCATCTGATATCAATCCGCTCCGGCCTGGAGAACGAGGACGTGGATGTTTTTGCTCAGACGTTCAGCAGAAATTCCACCTCGCATCTGGCTCGGCGGTTTTGCAGTATTTGACCCCATTCAGGTGACGATTTTAGACTGAATAGGGGCAGGTTCCTGGACACAGATTGAGTCTAGACCTGGACTAAAAATAATTATTGATGGAGATTCTATATTGAGTCTGCTTTATAGTCCAGGATTAGGCTTAATCTGTATCCAGGAAACTGTCCCATTTTTTTAAGTATTATTATTTTTAAACCTTTATTTAACTAGGCATGTCAGTTAAGAACAAATTCTTATTTTACAATGACGGTCTACCCCGGCCAAACCCTCCCTTAACCTGGACGAAGCTGGGCCAATTGTGTGCCGCCCTATGGCACTCCCGATCACGTTGTGATACAGCCCGGGATAGAACCAGGGTCTGTAGTGACGCCTCTAGCACTGAGATGCAGTGCCTTAGACCGCTGCGCCACTCAGGAGCAACTGGTCACCATTCAAAACCAGGTGGACAACAGTGTTCATGCCCCCCAACTCCTTCTGCACACACACACACACACACACACACACACACACACACACACACACACACACACTTTTGATTTGAAGTATGACCGATCTCACAAGTTTTGTATTATATAGCTCAGTGGCCATGTGGTTAGAGTGACTGTCCTGAGCTTGGAAGGTTGGGGGGTTTGATCCCAGGTCGAGTCATACCAAAAGGGGCCAGATTCCTCTCTGCTTATCACTCAGCATTAAAGAAAAGGATTGGGGCTAAGGTCCTGCGATAGACTAGTGTCCAGTGGATGTACTTGTATTGAACGCTTCATCAAAAGCCTCACGCTGCAGTAGATAGGCTCATGCCGTTCTGGCTTGGACAAGGCTACGTAGCTACTTATATGGCTCTATAGTCTCTAAAAGGGATTTAATAATGGATAAAACAAACTTTTTTCATTTTATCTCTCCATCTCAGAGAAAGGGGAATGGAATGATAAGCAGTGCAACCAAACCAATGACTTCCTGTGTGCCTTCAGACCTGATGAAAGAGAGGAAACGAATGAAGGAGAAGAAGAAGAGGGGATGGTGGAAAAAGGGAGTGAGGTTTGTCATTTAGAGTAGATGACAGAGGAGCAGTCAAGTGAGCCCAAAGTAAGATTTAACGAAGCAACTGATAGTGTTAGAAACTTCTAGACACATTGCATTTGAGAATCCTATCTAGACCTATTGTATTTATAGGTCTAGATAGGACCTATATAATGTATTTTCAGGAGGAATGGTGTCGATAAAAATGCTGCTTCACGTGTTTGTACTATGAAACATGATGCATTTTTTTATTCGAAAATATAAAAAAAGGAATACAAAATATCTTAATGAATCAATAATCATTGCATTACTTTATTTTGTTGACCTGGCCTTATTTAGCTATATTTAGAAAGCAGATGGGGGTCAAGAAATAACAATACAAATGCAGCCTCTTCTCATTTAGAGATGGACAACCCACTGGGTTGACTTTACAGATTTAGAATTTAACCTATTACCTTTCCATTCGGTGCCCTGTTTGAGTAGTCTGCCCAAAACAGAGATCATGCGTGATATTTACTTTGCATGCTTTTTTACACATGCTATTGATCAGAGAGAGAGAGAGAGAGAGAGAGAGATTAATCGCCCTCTACACAACTGTTGCTCTAATCCTCCTTGAGAGGATAGGCTTAGTAAAACTACAGGTTGGAGACGCTGCCACAGCCATATTGAACAGACATTTTGTAAAAAAAAGATTGTTCTTTTTTTATTTGATGACCATATTCTAATGGTCATTTAGCCTACTAAATATTTGTACAACTAACTTCGAAACTTATTTTCGGCCAAATCACTGGATGAATCAGTAGGCTATTAACTTGTAATGGTCTAATTTGGTAACCTTTTAATTAGTGGTTGTAGATTAGAATATCGCTTTTTTGATAGTTTAGAGATTGTGACAGTGACAACACAGTTTTGAAGATGAAGGACCGATTGGAACAGTTGAAGGCGGTAAGCTACGTCTTTTTATACACTTGTTCATGTTTTCATAGCCTTGCTTGCTATTAGCTTAATATATAACCGTTGCTAATCATAATACAATTATATAATAGGGATGGGGGACGTATCAGATTTACTCGTTTGTCTTTGCGCACTAGATGCGGTTGGTCCGGATGAGCGGTTTGGCCATAACATTAGAACAACTGTTTGATCTCATTTTCAGGCCTAGAAAAGCGGAAATAGAAATAGCCTAGTTGAACATTGGGCTAATAAACATTAGAGCATTCATTTATTCTAGGAAGTAGGTAGACCTAATTGGGGTGTGATGATATTCAGGCTGTACACTTGTTTATTGGTGGTGCGTTACAAATGGAGGGGGGTGGGTATAGAGAGGGGAACAGAAGAAGGGTTGATTAAGGAAAGATGAAAGGACTGTTTTCTCCTAATTTCCTGCACCTCATCCAAGATCTCAATGTCATCGATGTAGGCTATTCATTGTAGCTTGTGTGCGCTGCAATCCTTATTGTGTCTGGTTAAAAAATGTACTTTATAGTGGCTTCAAAACACATTGTTTCACTGATGTAAGAACCGCTAAAAAGCCGGTGAGTGTAATTATCTCACCACAAACACACCACCACAACAACTCTGTCTGTCTGTGTGCGTGTGTGTCAACAGAAAAGTGATGTGGCTGGGGACGATGTGGAGATTCCAGTGGAGAACCAAGCATTTATGGATGACTTCTTCGCCCAGGTATTTCTGACCATACTCCTGATGTTTGTGTTTGTGTGTGTGTGTATTTGCGTGCGCGTGTGTTCACCAGTATGTCATCATTGCCTGTCTCGGTCTCAGATTGAGGAGATTCGGGGCAGCATCGATAAGATAGATGAGAGTGTGGCGCAAGCAAAGAAGCTGTACTCTACCATCCTCTCCGCCCCTACGTCAGAGCAGAGTAAACATCATCATTCAATCCCACTCTGTCTCTGCCCCCTCTCTCTCTCTCTCTCTCTTCGTTATCTCACCCACTTTCTTTCCATTCCATATTGTTCATCTTTGTGGCTTATTGATACTTCTATGTTACAATCGCTCTTTTTTCTCCCTTTCTCTGTGCTCACCAGAGACGCAGGATGATTTGGAGGCAGTCACCAACGACATCAAGAAAGCAGCCGGCACCGCTCGCAACAAACTAAAGAGTCAGTCCTTCTTGACCCTTTAAATATTAGATGCACCATATCTTACCCACAGTCTTTCTGACATCCAACCGTTTTTCTGACGACCAGCACAGCAGTCATCAACTTGTATAAACTTAGTTTTCCTGTCAAGATAAAGTGTTTTTGAATGCCATGGACTCCAATGTCATAGTCATTTTGTGTTGTTGTCGATGGCCGTAGTCACGGTAACGGTTGCATCTTTCCATCCCTGGCAGGTATCGAGAAGCAACTTGAGACAAACACAGAGGAACGGTCGTCAGCAGACACGAGGATTCGGAAGTCCCAGGTAACCCTTAAAAAAAAAAATAACCTCAACCATACCCTTAACTCTATCGGTTTGCACGTCAATCATGTCCCCGTCGTTTTTCCTGTTGGAGACCGGGGTTGGAGACTTGGGTTCCATCCCCACTGGTCACCATAACAACCTCTGTACCCACCTCCACCTTTTCCCAGCATGCCATCCTGGCCAAGAAGTTTGTGGAGGTGATGACCAAGTACAACGAGGCTCAGACGGATTTTAGAGACAAGAGCAAAGGCCGCATCGCCCGGCAGCTGGAGATCAGTGAGTCTGACGTCTATGAACCTTCATAACCATGTGATAACCATGTCATAACCAGTAGTAGAGACAAGATACCTGGTATAACTAGGGCCAGGGTTTTTTGTTCCTGGAAAAGTCAATTGTCAGGAAAAAATGCAGGCCCAAGTTACATTAAGTCATAGTGTATGTTTCAACCTACCACAGACAGACTCAAACCAATACAATGCTCTTTACCAGTTCAAATACTTTGAGTGTTTGCTTGAATCTGCCTGGAGTTGGGCAGGGTTGCAGTTTTGTTACTTTTCTTTTCTGTTTTATTAAGCCAGGCAAGCTCAAACAGACACAGATAAAGTATTTGAAACCCAGATCTGCTGTTGATGGCGTGTATTAGTAGTCTATGTATTAGTATAGTATATGTATTAGTATAGTCTATGTATTAGTATAGTCTATGCCAGCATTAAATCAAATCAAATGTATTTATATAGCCCTTCTTACATCAGCTGATATCTCAAAGTGCTGTACAGAAACCCAGCCTAAAACCCCTAACAGCAAGTGTAACAGTGTAGGTTCCGTCCCTCTCTTCGCCCCAACCCGGGCTCAAGGGGAAACCCTACTTCAAGTCTCAGAGCGAGTGATGTCACCGATTGAAACGCTATTAGCGCGCACCACCGCTAACTAACTAGCCATTTCACATCGGTTACACTCACCCCCCCTTTGACCTCCTCCTTTTCCGCAGAGTACTAACCAATGATCCGGGTCAACAGCATCAATGTAACAGTGTAGGTTCCGTCCCTCTCTTCGCCCCAACCCGGGCTCGAACCAGGGACCCTTGCACACATCAACAACTGACACCCACCGAAGCATCGTTACCCATCGCGCCACAAGAGCCACGGCCCTTGCAACGCAAGGGGAAACCCTACTTCAAGTCTCAGAACGAGTGACGTCACCGATTCAAACGCTATTAGCGCGCACCACCGCTAACTAACTAGCCATTTCACATCGGTTACACAAGCAATGCAGGTGTAGAAGCACGGTGGCTAGGAAAAACTCCCTAGAAAGGCCAAAACCTAGGAAGAAACCTAGAGAGGAACCAGGCTATGAGGGGTGGCCAGTCCTCTTCTGGCTGTGCCGGGGTGGAGATTATAACAGAACATGGCCAAGATGTTCAAATGTTCATAAATGACCAGCATGGTCAAATAATAATAATCATAGTAGTTGTCGAGGGTGCAACAAGTCAGCAACTCAAGAGTAAGTGTCAGTTGGCTTTTTCATAGCCGATCTTTGAGAATATCTCTACCGCTCCTGCTGTCTCTAAAGAGTTGAAAACAGCAGGTCTGGGACAGGTAGCACGTCCGGTGAACAGGTCAGGGTTCCAGCAGGTCTGGGACAGCAGGTCTGGGACAGGTAGCACGTCCGGTGAACAGGTCAACATTACGGGCCTGTTATGTTATTAACTTGTTATTAAGCCTTTCATACATGTTATTAACCCCTTTCTGTGAACTCTCCACTCCACAGCGGGAAAAACAACGACCGACGAGGAGCTGGAGGAGATGTTGGAAGGAGGGAACGCAGCCGTCTTCACCGCAGGGGTAATTCTGTGTGTGTGCGTGCGTATGTGTACAAGCGAGAATGTTTGTGTGTATGTTTGTGTGTGTACAAGCGAGAATGCTTGTGAGTGTGTATGTGTACAAGCGAGAATGCTTGTGAGTGTGTGTGTACAAGCAAGAATGCTTGTGAGTGTGTGTGTGTTAAACAATTGTCGTATATTTCCTTTCCTAGTGTGGGTGTTAAGTTAAACCGTTGTGTATATCCTCTCCTAGTGTGGTTGTTAAACCGTTGTGTATATCCTCTCCTAGTGTGGGTGTTAAACCGTTGTGTATATCCTCTCCTATGTGTGGGTGTTAAACCATTCTGTATATCCTCTCCTAGTGTGGGTGTTAAACCGTTGTGTATATCCTCTCCTAGTGTGGGTGTTAAACCGTTGTGTATATCCTCTCCTAGTGTGGGTGTTAAACCGTTGTGTATATCCTCTCCTAGTGTGGGTGTTAAACCGTTGTGTATATCCTCTCCTAGTGTGGGTGTTAAACCGTTGTGTATATCCTCTCCTATGTGTGGGTGTTAAACCATTCTGTATATCCTCTCCTAGTGTGGGTGTTAAACCGTTGTGTATATCCTCTCCTAGTGTGGGTGTTAAACCGTTGTGTATATCCTCTCCTAGTGTGGGTGTTAAACCGTTGTGTATATCCTCTCCTAGTGTGGGTGTTAAACCGTTGTGTATATCCTCTCCTAGTGTGGGTGTTAAACCGTTGTGTATATTCTCTCCTAGTGTGGGTGTTAAACCGTTGTGTATATCCTCTCCTAGTGTGGGTGTTAAACCGTTGTGTATATCCTCTCCTATTGTGGGTGTTAAACCGTTGTGTATATCCTCTCCTAGTGTGGGTGTTAAACCGTTGTGTATATCATCTCCTAGTGTGGGTGTTAAACCGTTGTGTATATCCTCTCCTAGTGTGGGTGTTAAACCGTTGTGTATATCCTCTCCTAGTGTGGGTGTTAAACCGTTGTGTATATCCTCTCCTAGTGTGGGTGTTAAACCGTTGTGTATATCCTCTCCTAGTGTGGGTGTTAAACCGTTGTGTATATCCTCTCCTAGTGTGGGTGTTAAACCGTTGTGTATATCCTTTCGAGGGGGGGGTGTTAAACCGTTGTGTATATCCTCTCCTAGTGTGGGTGTTAAACCGTTGTGTATATTCTCTCCTAGTGTGGGTGTTAAACCATTGTGTATATCCTCTCCTATGTGTTTTGTAGATCATGGAGTCGGGTATATCGAAGCAGGCGTTGAATGAGATCGAGGCGCGGCATAAAGATATTGTGAGGCTGGAGAGCAGCATCAAAGAGCTTCATGACATGTTCGTGGACATTGCTATGCTGGTGGAGAACCAGGTAACCCTTCACACCTTTTAGGGTGCATCCCAAATGGCACCCTATTCCCTACGTAGTGCACTGCTTTTGACCGCTGTTTGTGTGTGACTCTCCCAACACTCCGCCC
Source organism: Salmo trutta (assembly GCF_901001165.1). Classification (NCBI taxonomy): domain Eukaryota; kingdom Metazoa; phylum Chordata; class Actinopteri; order Salmoniformes; family Salmonidae; genus Salmo; species Salmo trutta. The sequence goes on along the minus strand of NC_042960.1, from coordinate 14,583,439 downwards.
ACTCCCTTCAAAGGGCGGTATGATTGACAAGATTGAGAGCAACATGGACCAATCGGTGGGCTTCGTAGAGCGGGCTGTTGCCGACACCAAGAAAGCAGCCAAATTTCAGCAGGAGGCCCGTAGGGTGAGTGGGGCTGAAACCATAGAATTAGAATGAGTAGAATGGCCGTCCCCATTCAGGTCGATGATGCCATAATAGGTGATTCTATTTATACGGCTGCAACGTCCTGTTTATAGGTCCACTTCAGTCCGGACCCTAGACCTATTATCTATCACCTTGGTCCATACAGGAGAAGGGATACATTGGCTTCGTCCCAAATGGCACCCTGTTACCTTCATAGTGCGTTGCTTTTGAAAGTACTGCACTATACAGGGAAAAGGGTGCCATTTGGGACATACACTAAATCTACTGTCTTGCTACAGGGGGTTCAGCATTCTCACTCATGCAAAGAATCTCTTAAAAACTTCCGAACGTGCAATGGCAGAATTGAGTCTAAATATTTATCGTGGGTTATGATTTCTCTCTATGGTCAGGTCAATCTTCCCTTTTGTTTTTCTGAGTTTTTTCTTGTTCTCTTTCTTCTCTCCCTTCCCTTCATTGTTTCTTTATATTTATTCCTCCTCTTACTCCTCTGCGTCCTCTTGCTCTCTCGCATCCTCTGTCTTTCTTTGCCTCTTTCTTTCCATCTTCCGGCCTTTAGAAGCAGATGATGATCATGTGTTGCTGTGTCATTCTCTGCGTCATCGGAGGGTCCTTCCTCTACAGCTTTATCAAATAGGAAATACCGTCCGGGGAAAACTTGTTGTGAAACTGAGAGGTGTTCAAAACTTAAACGTTTAAATCCTGTATTGATCCGGAAGGATGTTACCCTGGTCACAGATCTCTTTGTACTCTTGCAAACGCCATTCCTGTCCCTGTCAAGCCAAATGTGTGGATTTCCAAGTTTGATCAGGGCCTGGATTTATAAAGCCTTTCAGAGTATGAGTGCAGATCTGGGATCAGTTGAACCTTTTAGAGCACAATGAATAAGATTACATGGACAGGCGGGGCAGGATCCTAGATCAGCACTCCTACTCTGAGATGCTTTATGAATACGGGACCAGATTAGATAACATTAGATCCAGGTTATTCTTAGTCTGTGTCCCACATGGCACCCTATTCCCCTTGTAGTATATAGGGAATAGGGTGCCATTTGGGATGTAGACTTAGGCTTTATTATTGGCCTCTTAACGTGATAATTACTTATGACTCTGGCCTCAGGGGAAGTTGAAGAAGAGTGTCCCAGATTACCCCCAGTCTAACCTGGGTGGATGGATCAACAGTGGTCACTGTCTGTCAAGAGACGCATACAGCGCTACTCAGAGGAGATACACTTCAGTCCGGCTTAAGGCCTTCCACCCTACATTGTCTTTCGTCTTCCCTCTCCCTCTTTCCTTTCATCTTTTTCTCTGTCTTTCTCTCTCTCACACACACTCTCTCTCTCTCTTTTCTCCTCTCTCTCTCGTTCCTCTTTTCAGGCATGCTTCTCCCCACAGCTCCTTTTCCCACTTCAAGGATTTGTGTCAATTAGCTTTGGTAGTGTGGCTCCTTAATAATCTAAGCCAAGACAGGTCAACGATAACACTGTAATCATGTCAAGTAACCTAAAGATATTGGTAAACAAAATATGATAAAACGATGATTCACTGCCCTATTGTCAGCTAGTAATCAACATGACCCCAAAATGGCTCCTTTTTATGTTATTATTGTGTGTTGAAGTTATTGCTTAATATTGCACTCATGTCATTTTTATCCTACATGTGTGTTGATGCATGTACCACCAGGGAGCATGCCTGTGTCATAAAACTGTCACATGCACTCTCTCTACAAATGTGTATAAACCCTGTATTGAAGCCACCCTGCAGCCATCTTGGTAATCCCCCTCAATGGTTAAAATATTTTGGAAGCTATAGAAATGCATTTGTTAATGTCTACATTAGTTTTGACACGTTTATTCTATTACAGACGCTTTAATGCATACTTTTAAATTATATTATGTGGCCTAAACATTTTTTTAAATGAGGAGAGTACTAATGTTACTGTCCCCACTACAAAAAAAATACTTAAATACATGTAATTTTGTCTTTGAAATAATATGGAGGACTACTCCTTCTAGGGAGTGTCAATATGGCCGACTGGTGGCTTCAAAGCATCTCAATGACCAATACATAGCATCAGCAGTCCAGGGTTTATTTATATAAGCCATTGCTCTCATTCCCCCTCTAATAATAGATAGGGTAGTATTTTTGTTGTGATGCAAGCAAGCAGTATCAAGTGAATAGCCAATATGTCTGTGTGTGTTTGTGTCTTCAGTCAGATACATGTGTAGTGATTTTGTAGGCATTTATATGGAAAATGTTTATCTGAACAAAATGTAAGGTCAGGTTTCCGTTTTTTGTAGCTTTTCCCCTCTCTTGACAAATAATAAAAAAATAAAGGATCGCCATTTGCCAAGTGTTTTTATTTGTAAGTTTTCATTATTCAACTACTTGAAACTGTTTTGAAAAATAGGAATAAAACAAAACGAATTGCCTTTGACATCTCTCGCCGTCTGTATATTGTTTAATTGGCAGGCCAAATCCTCCAATTGTTGCCATCCACCCAACTGTGGGACCAATAGACAGCCGCTTCCGGACAACTGCCATGAAGGGGCGGCTTTGCTGTAGCAATCCAAGACCAAAGTAGCTACTCAGAAAACGTGGCTCAGCAATGCAAAGCTCCGGGAGTCAAGACACAGCAGAAGCCAGGAGGCAGACTGGCCCCGTTGACCGTCCTTGAACAGGTCTACTCAATCATGGTGGTGTGTAACGGAAATACATTTTAATTTTATGGGTTCATAAGTTATATGGCAGGTCTGGCAATTTTTGTAAAGAGGTTGAGTTGGGTAACACGATGTCTGAATTGCGTGGTAGTTCATTGGTAGCCTTACTGACCCTTTTAGTCTGTTGACCAATTGTTATTCTCCTTTGAAGATAGTAGCAAAATGGTTGCCAATTGGAGTTCGATTCGTCCAATAGCTTGCAATTTAATTGGTCATTCACGTGTCGGTATCACTTTGTTTTACGTGTGTTCAACCCTTATCGACAAAATGTATTTGGGAGTGACATAATTACCGACCATTTAGCTTCTCGCCGGCTTTGCGGTCGTTGGACGATTTTATTGTTGTAGGCGGGTCTTGAGAAACTAGTGTTTTGTGAGGAGATGAAAATGGCGGCGGATGGCTGACCGCCGTCTTTATCGGATATTAACATAAAAATGCGATTTAAACCAGCGTTCTCTGTCGCTTTTAACAGAACGTCGTGTCATTTTAATATGACCAGATTAAGGATTTTCTAAACTCTTTGGTTGATTGGAGTTTTCCAAAAGACAAAGCGGAAAGTTCCTTTGGAAAAAGATTGCTCGCTGTCTGCTGTTGCATTTTAAATTTAGACGTTCGTTTTAGTTTAGCGAACAGTTTGTTCAGCATAATAAGAAAATGTGTTTGAACTACATGCCGCAAATAATCCAGGACTGGTAACCCCCCCCTCACTCCCTAAAACTAGCCAGACAATTGTCTAAATTGTATGTATTGTATCAATTGTAAGCTACACTCTATAGCTAACGTTAGCTATAACACGCTAACCTTTACATAATGAACCACACTACAATCCCAAATGCAATATTGGCGCTATAAACAAACCAAAGCTTGCTAGCTAATCCCATTCTCTCGGTAGGGTTTTGTTTTGGTGATCGACAACAATGCTTCCCTTTGGTGGGGGATAGCTAGCATCTTTACTATTTCTCTAGCTATGTCCTAGTGGTAATTATCTACCGTTAGCTGCAAATAACATAACGTTGCAATGTGTAAACGCTCGTACTTTATTTATACGGTGGTTTTAATCAAATCAAAATGTATTAATTTGGCTACGTTGCTGACTGTATTTAGTTTGTCAGATTTGAAAGGCTATTTTTTTTGTTACCCGCAAGTTACAGTGGACATAAATATTACACTACTAGAAATAAATAGATAAATTAAGCTACATTTCCAATCACGAGCTAGTTGTAGTGTTCAGCAGCTTGACAGCGCAGTCACAGGTACCCACGTGTATCGGCGAACCGCCTACCAAATAAGCAGTCCACTGTCTCAAGTGACAGTCATAAAACATGGAAGATAAGCGTCGACCAAGATTCAGCAAGCGGCTGGTAAGTAACTAGTTGGCCCAGCGTTATTTCAACGTCTCCCTGTTTTGTCTGTAGTAAAAATCCATAGCTAACGTTACTTTAGACGTTGATGGTGATGAACTATCTGAAATGGCATGGACTACCGCAAGTTACTACGGACGCACCTTTCAATATAGTTAGTATGGACATTTTCATATTTTAGTGTGTTCTTAAACTGTCCATATGGATTGAGATATTGGAATTATAGAGACAGAGGAAGTGAGTTATGTTACTAGTCTGCGGTTCAATTCCATGACTTGCACCAAGACTTGTACCTCATAATTTAGGTTATGGGAATAACTGTAGTGTTTTTTTTCCCCTAAGTAACAATTTATTTCCAATACCAAATAGCTGAGAAGGTTATGTCTCTGACTTGTCTTGCTTGATGGCGTCATGTAGTCCAGATTGGCACTGTTGACTAACTTGAGAAAGTACTGTAACGACACTGGGTTTATAAGCGCAGAAATCGACTCTGCCGCTTGAGCATACTTTTGCGGCACAGTCGATAGTGCAGGACTTCGGGCTAGAAGGTCGAGGGTTCGAGACCTGCTCCCTGCTGTTTCGTTACAGTACGATAAACAGGCTCTTTGGTCAAAAGTAGTGCCTTATAAAAGGGAATAGGGTGCACTTTTAAGACGAGCCAGGTTCATGTTCATCGCTTGGGGGTTAAACCCTGCCAGGAGAGTGCATCATGTCAGTCGCTCCAAAACTTTGTAAAAGCAAACGGAGCGGAAGACATTTGGTTAAAGAGGACCGGATCAACCATGTCTGGAGGAGTGAACACAGGGTTAGGTTGGGCTATGGCTGGGATTAGTGTGAGCTAGCTAAATCTTTGGAAAGGAATATTGTACATTTTTGTTACATGGTACATTTGATTGAGGGTCAGATAAGATTATTGATTGATGTGTTTGAGGGGAGTTCTTTTTTCTGCATGTTGAGAGAATTTGAACCTGTATTGTAGGGTGACTAGGGTCTCCAGCCTACCTGACTGTGTAGAATCTGGATAGTTACAGGTGAGGTGACACAAAAAAGGCTGTTACTAGGCAATGGACTGTAGACCTGATGTTTATACTGTACAATGGATGTACGTGTGTGTGCACAAACAAGTGCGTGTGTGTGTTTGTGATTGTTAAAGTTGAGTTTTAAACGATAGTCACGTTTGTAGGAGCAGAAGCAGAACATGTCTTTCAGAGCTGTAGCCAGGCAGCATCATGCAGAGATAACGTCTTATCAATTATGAATAGGCAGTAGTGGTCAGCTCAACATCTCTAAGTCTCTGGTCTGTTAGGGAGAGGGAGTTATTTTTCTTTGCCTGTACTTTGAGCCATGCATCTCCAGAAGGCATATTGCCTGCAATACAACCGTGCCAGTAATGAAACAGGAGAAGAGAGGGAGAGAAGGGGATTGGAGGGAGGGGGGGTGTGAGTGGAGAGGACACTGTGGCGAGAGCACGCTGTCGGCTCTGTGTGAAGCAAGAGAAGTTACTGGAGAGGCTGGCTGTCTGACTGGCCATGTGAGCAGAAATGCGGAGAACACGGATGGAGAAGGGGGGGGGGTGAGACACTGCAGAGGCGGGGGGAGTGAGACACTGCAGAGGCAGAAGAATGACAGAGCTGGATAGACCGCAGGCCTCTTTCTCTCTGAAAAGAAATAGAGAGGGGGAGCGGAGGATGGCGAGCGAAGGAGAGATGCTGCTGCACTACGCTGGGGATGAAGGGATGTGGGAAGAGAGGAGGAGGAAGAAGAAAGATAAAGAGAGGAGGAGGGATGTAATGGTGACACTGAAGGTGCGAGGTGTGTAGAGTCTCCATCCCATAGGATTCCCCAAGGTGCACTGCAGGAGAGGGAAAAGGCAAGATAAATATGATGGAGAGGATACTGGATTGCTACAGTGAGGGAGGGAGAGAGAACATCTGTAACCCTGCTGGTACTGGCTCCGAGACCCGTCTCTTGGTGACGATCTTTGATAATAAACATGGACAATGCGGTTAGATACTGCATCTGGCGTGTGCCCTTACCCACTCTGGTTGCTCAGGCGTCGTGGTGCGATTGTGTAGCTCAGGGTCGTCTATTGTTTCTTGAGTAGCCGAGTGAGTGGGAGACCCAGGAGGTGATCTAGACCGGAGGCGCTGGCCGTCCGTTGTTCGCCAGCCAAGGCGTCTCCCAGACGGATCCACTCCCTCCCGCTCCCATGTTCCTGGCATGGTGCTCCAATCCAGACTGTTTCTCTGTCTGGAGTCTGTTGTCACAGAAGCAGAATTCCCGCCTTGGGAATACTAGGTGGAGCTGGACACTGCGGTGTGTGTGACCAGCAGCTGGTCTGTGTGATGTCTCAGTTAAAGGTCGTTGGTTCCGCCGCGGGCTGTAGCAACGTAGTGCGTCACTGAGAGACGGTATGCTGTGTCTCAAATGGCACCCTATTCTCTACATAGTGCACCATCTAGGGAGCCATGCGGTACGCGCAGCCACCGTCCACTGTGCTGGGCAGCGGCCCAGGGGAGCACAGACCGACTGGCGCACTGCGTTACACCACTCACTGCACTGCCGTTGTGTCCGTCTCCTATACCAAACCACCTGAATGGAACAAAGATCTTTCGTCAACCCTGACTTAAAGATGGATCGCGGATTTTGAATTTACTGGGACGGGGTTGTCTTCTTGAAGGGCTGGGCTGCCCAGAGCCAAAGAGGATTGCAGTGGCTGGCTGGCAGGCAGATGGGCAGTGAGATGTTGGAGGTAGGGCTGGTACTGGTGCCTCATTCTGCATCTCATGTCACTGATTTGGCTGCTACAGCGGTGGATACTAGTGCTGTTTAATGTCTCGCTGTAGAGTGGCGTTGGCTTGTGGCTGACAGTACAGTGAGGTCGTTTTACATTGTGTGATGTTTGCAAGGAGGCGTGTGTGTTCAGGGCCGGCTGAGGATGTTTTAGAGGTGGGTGAGACGGGCGGAGAGATTGCATTCTCAGACATCTCTTATTGTTGTCCCTGAGCTCTGGGCTGCTGGACCCCCACCCCCTCCCTGGGTCAGCTGGTGCATTGCCATGGCAACCCTGGTCCCCTTTGTGTAGCTGTTAGCGATAGTGCTAATGATAACCGTCAGCTGGTAGACGGAAAGGCTTTCCCAAAAAACCTTCTCAGTAAAATGTTGAGTTAAAAAGTAGCCTCTGCCTTTCTGGCAGAATGATATCATGATTATTTGCATCAATCCAATGGCCATTTGTTTTGCAAACTCTGAAATCACATGAGCCCTACATCCCCATCAATGAAGCATCAAGCCTCCAGTTGACAGAGGTGGTGAATAAGTAGTGGGGATGGGGGACAATATTGAGCGGATGAGCAGGGGGAATGGAAGCACTGGGTAAAAAAAAAGGCTCCAGGTAACCCCCCCTTTATTTATCCCCCCCCTCATCCCTGAGAGAAGGGAGAGTCAGTGTGAGGGAAATGAATGATAGGCTACTTTAGAGAGAATTGATACCCTGGCCTGAACATCAATGTATTGTGTGTGTTCTGTGTTGATATGGGTTTGTGTGGGTATGTTCTTTCCTCCTTGCCCCAGTGTGTGTTGTTATACAGAGACTTTTTGTAGGAGGGAGGTGCAGGTCATGTACTGTGTGTGGGAGCATTGTTTACACAGCCAAACACTGCGGTTTTTAAGTAGCATTACATGTTAAAGAAATACCTTAAAGAACCTGGGAGAAGTATTAAGCCTAACTATTACAGAAATTCCGTAAATACCCTAAAATAGTGCGATGGGATTTAAAGGGTATACAGCTGCTGAACACATTGAGGTAAATCTGTTCTTTATTCCTTTTCTCTCTTCCTCCTCACGTTCCTATTCCCTTTTGCTCTCCCCCTCTCCTTTCCCCTCCTTTCTTCCTCTCTCCAGCGGTCGGGCACGCGGCGGCGCTACCATGACGATGGTATCTCGGACGACGAGATCGAGGGGAGGAGGACCTTTGACCTGGAGGAGAAGCTGACGAGCGAGAGGTTCACCTCAGACAGGGTCAAACGCATGGAGGGGAAAGGTCAGTGTTATTGCACCCTATTCCCTACATGAAATGCACTTCTGACATTAGTAGTGCACTATAGGGAAGGGAATAGGGTCTCATTTGCGCGTTGCTTACAAACTTGAGTAGCTTTGAGGATTCCTGTTTAGTTTATGACTTATTGTGGTTTGTTTTTCCAGACCTCACGTTTGAGTACATCCAAAGAGGTGGGTTGAGGGACCCGATCATCTTTGAGAAGCCAGACGGACTGGGCATCAAGTACGTCCTGCTTTCCCCCCTCAACTCTGTTGGAAATACGCTCACTTTATTCTCTCTGGGGCAATTAGAATGGCTGAAATTGCATTAAGAGTTTGTAATTCTCTGAGTAATATGTAACCTGGTTTGTCGTGCTCTCTAAAGGATGCCAGATCCAGACTTCAGTGTGAACGACGTCAAGATATTTGTCGGTAAGATTCCCTCCTCCTCCAGTGCTTCTATCCAAACACGCCTCTTCCCTTTTCCAGTTCCTCTCCTTCACCCACTTCACTCTATTTCTCCATCATAACACTCCCTCATTTACATCTCCTTTATTTCTCTCCCTCGCTCGCATTTTTAACACCACAGTCGACCAAACAAGCCCTGCAGGCTCTAGTTTGATCTGATCTTGACCGTATTGCCCGGTGATATGAAGTGCTGCAAAGAAGGACTGAGAAAAGCTGCAGCCGGCCCAGAACAGAGCAGCAAGTATTGCCCTTCAATGTACACAGAGGGCTAATGTCAACAGTACGCGTGTCAGTCTCTCTTGGCTCAAAGTACAGGAGAGATTTGACTGCATCAATTCTTTATTTTTTTTAAATGTTTTATTGTGATAATTTCCAAGTAGTCTGTAATCAATTTACATATAGCTCTGATTGGCATGCTTACCCACCAGACATGCCACCGGGGGTCTCTTCACAGTCGAGACCAAATCGAGAACAGATTCAAGGCAACGCACAGTATTCTAGAGCCATTATCATATGGAACACCCATCTCAAAGGACTCAAGCAAACCTAAAAAAAATGAGCTTCAAAACAACACCTCACAGAACAGTGCCGCTCCCCATCTGACCTAATTAACTGATAGTCATTATGTACAGAGCATTCAGGAAGTATTCAGACCCCTTGACTTTTTCCACATCTTGTCACGTTACAGCCTTATTCTAAAATGGATTAAACTTTTATTTTTTCATGAATCTAAACACAATACCCCATAATGACAAAGCAAAAACAGGTTTTTGGACATTTTTGCAAAAAAATAATATTATTCAGACCCTTTACTCACTACTTGGTTGAAGCACCTTTGGCAGTGATTACAGCCTCGAGTCTTCTTGGGTATGACGCTACAAGCTTGGCACACCTGTATTTGGGGAATTTCTCCCATTCTTCTCTGCAAATCCTCTCAAGCTTTGGTTGGATGTTCGATCGGGTTCAATTCCGGGCTCTGGCTGGGCCACTCAAGGACATTCGGAGACTTGTCCCGAAGCCACTTCTGTATTGTCTTGGCTGTGTGCTTAGGGTTGTTGTCCTGTTGGAAGGTGAACCTTCACCCCAGTCTGAGGACCTGAGCGCTCTGGAGAAGGTTTTCATCAAGGATCTTTCTGTACTTTGCTCCGTTCATCTTTGCCTTGATCCTGACTAGTCTCCCAGTCCCTGCCGCTGAAAAACATCCCCACAGCATGATGCTGCCACCACTATGCTTCACCGTAGGGATGGTGCCAGGTTTCCTCCAGACGTGACGTTTGGCATTCAGGCCAAAGAGTTCAATCTTGGTTTCATCAGACCAGAGAATCTTGTTTCTCATGGTCTGAGAGTCCTTTAGGTGCCCTTTGGCAGACTCCAAGCTGGCTGTCATGTGCCTTTTACTGAGGAGTGGCATCCATCTGGCCACTCTACCATAAAGGCCTGATTGGTGGAGTGCTGCAGAGATGGTTGTCCTTCTGGAAGGTTCTCCCATTCCACAGAGGAACTCAGGAGCTCTTTCAGAGTGATCATCAGGTTCTTGGTCACCTCCCTGACCAAGGCCCCAATTGCTCAGTTTGGCCGGGTGGCCAGCTCTAGGAAGAGTCTTGGTGGTTCCAAACTTCTTCCATTTTAAGAAAAGAGGCCAATGTGTTCTTGAGGACATGCAGTGCTGCAGAAATGTTTTGGTACCCTTCCCCAGATCTGTGCCTCGACACAATCTTGTCTCGGAGCTCTATGGATAATTCCTTCAACCTCATGGCTTGGTTTTTACTCTGACATGCTCTGTCAACTGTGGGACCTTTTAAATAGACAGGTGTGTGCCTTTCCAAATCATGTCCAATCAATAGAATTTACCACAGGTGGACTCCAATCAAGTTGTAGAAACATCTCAAAGATGATCAATGGAAACAGGATGGACCTGAGATCAATTTTGAGTCTCCTAGCAAAGGGTCTGAATTCTTATGTAAATAAGGTATTTCTGTTTTTTTTTATCTTTAATAAATTAGCAAAACATTATAAAGGTTTTGCTTGCCATTATAGGGTATTGTGTGTAGATTGAGATTTGTATTTATTTAATCCATTTTAGAATAAGGCTGTAACGTAACAAAATGTGGAAACGGGCAGCGTGCCTGAATACTTTTCGAATGCACCGTACGTATACTGATGTGTGGGTAACCGTCAGTAGGGCCTTTTTTGTTCCCATTTAAATTGGTGTCGTTCAGTCCTTGAGCTGTTGTCTATTTATGTCATGTTTCATGTTGTGGAAGAGTAGCTTCAGCGACAGTTAATGGGGATCCCAATAAAATACCAAATACTCTCTTACCTTCCCTTTTCCTCCTCTCACCTTTTCTGTCTCTCTCCTCTTTCTCTCCTTTGTTCCTCCCTCACCGTATCACCCCTCTGTCTGTACACCTCTCCCCCTCCTTGTCTCCCCCAGGCAGCAGGCGTATGATGGATGTGATGGATGTCAGTACTCAGAAGGGTATAGAGATGTCTATGGCCCAGTGGAGACGTTATTACGAGACGCCCCCCTCCCAGAGGGACAAACTCTACAACGTCATCAGCCTGGAGTTTAGCCACACCAAGCTGGAGAACCTGGTCCAGAGGCCTGCATCGGTCAGTCTGAGAGAGATAGATATATAGATAGATATATATATATATATATATATATACATACATACATACATATACACACACACACACACACACACACACACACACACACACACACACACACACACACACACACACACACACACACATACATATCGGCACACACACCCTCCTGTCTGTTCTTACCGCCTCCTGTGTATCCTATCAGGTGGACATCATAGACTGGGTGGACAACATGTGGCCTCGGCACCTGAAGGAGAGACAGAGAGACTCCACCAACTCCATCACAGACATGCAGTACCCCAAAGTGCAGAAGTAAGGCTCATCTGTGTCCCAAATGGCACCCTATATAGTGCACAACTTGACCATGGTCCGTAGGCCCCGTCACCTCCATCACAGATATGCAGTGCCCCGAAGTGTGACCCTCTCCCTCATCAACTGCGTTCTCCTTCCCTCTTTTTCTCCTCTCCCCCTCTGTTCCAGGTACTGTCTAATGAGCGTGCAGGGCTGCTACACGGACTTCCACATCGACTTCGGGGGTTCCTCGGTCTGGTACCACATACTGCGGGGAGGCAAGGTAACAGCGGACTACTTGATCTTACAACGTACGACTTGGACTTAAGACTCGGACCCTACGACTTGAGACTTGGGACTCGAATAAGAGTGACTCTGGTTTCCTCTCACTTCTTACCTCTGAGCCTTTACTTCCTGTCAGGTGTTCTGGCTGATCCCACCCACGCCTCAGAACCTGGAGCTGTATGAGGACTGGGTGTTGTCAGGGAAACAAGGGGACATCTTCCTAGGAGACAAGGCCCAGGACTGTCAGAGGATAGAGCTGAAGCAGGGCTATACCTTCATGATCCCCTCAGGTACCCACTTAATATGTTGGGAAATCTGGTGTGAATGGATTGTAATGTTTTAAAAAAAAAAAATGTAGAACTGCCTTAATTTTGCTGGACTCCAGGAAGAGTAATGGGGATCCATAATTAAACCACACACACACACACACACGTTTAATCATACTCATACTTTGGCACACACACACATACAGATGTTTAACCGTTTAAACTTCAACCTAGTGTTGTGTGTTCCTGTTTCTAATGTTTACCTTTGTTTGTGTCCTGTCAGGTTGGATCCATGCGGTCTACACTCCAGTGGACACCCTGGTGTTTGGGGGAAACTTCCTCCACAGCTTCAACATCCCCATGCAACTCAACATCTACAGCATCGAGGACAGGACACGGGTGGGACACACACACACACTCTCTCTGTACTAAATCTTTTTCTATTCCTGAGCACTCAAAGAAGAGAAGTTACTAATAAATTGAAAGTTGAACTTGGTGTCTCTGCAGGTACCAGCTAAGTTCCGTTACCCGTTTTACTATGAGATGTGTTGGTACGTGTTGGAGAGATACCTCTTCAGTCTGACCAACACCTCCTACCTCACGCCTGACTTCCAGAAACACTCCCTGGGTATCGGTCAGTGCCAACACTACCCCCTCTCTGTTTCTCTGTTCTCCCCCTCTGCTCTCTCACCCCCTCCATCTCTCTCTACACTCCACCTCCTACTATTCCAGCTTTACAGCAGGCAGCTCAGCACTTCTCTAACCATCATTACTTGACATTAGGTGGTTACGTTTTGAATGACAGCACGAGATCGAGAACCTGAGACGTGCACTCTCTGTATTTCGTTAGACTACAAACCGTGCATTCCTTTTCTCTTTCCAGCTCCACCTCTTCATCTCTCTGTCCCTCCCTCCCTCCAGGTCTTACCAGGGACCCCTCCACCTGTGAGTCAGTCAACGGGCACACCCAGGAGGAGGATGAAGAGGAGGCTCCCCCGACCCGGGGCTCTAAGCCCGGGGTGAAGGTTCACCTCACGCCTTTTGAGCTGGAGGGGCTGTGGAACCTGCTGGGGAAGCTGGAGTCGCTGCCCTCACAGAAGAACTGTGTCCCGGCAGGCATACACGATGCTCCCGCTCTTCTGCACGACATCAGGGTGAGGGATGGATGGATGGATGTGGGTTTCTGACAGAATGAAATATCCTCATATCAAAATGGATGCATACGCATGACTGACTAAGTCACTTTGGATAAAACCGTCTGCTAAATGGCGTATATTATAAAGGTATTGTGTGTGTGCCTGTGTTTTCATGTACTAACCTTCTCTTGTCCTCTGTAAGGCCCTGCTGAAGGAGCATGCTAATGACATCCCCAAACTGTCCTACACTGGCAAGCCCATCGTCAAGTGGCCCAAGAGGGTGAGAAGGCGACACACCGCATTCAGTCACACGCTCATATTGGCCCTTTACACTCCTACCCATATACGGGATCAGATTGGCAGGTTTGGACGGCAACGAGCGCCTTAATTGGGACGCAGTGGCTGTACAGTGACTTGATATACCTGACGTCAGAACTCAGTGGCTGTACAGTAACTTGATATACCTGACGTCAGAGCTCAGTGTCTGTACAGTAACTTGATATACCTGACGTCAGAACTCAGTGGCTGTACAGTACATTTACATTTACATTATGGTGCATTCACCTATAATATCCAGTAGAACAACCACTTTACAATAGTGCATCTAAATCTTTTAAGGGGGGTTAGAAGGATTACTTTATCCTATCCCAGGTATTCCTTAAAGAGGTGGGGTTTCAGGTGTCTCCGGAAGGTGGTGATTGACTCCGCTGTCCTGGCATCGTGAGGGAGCTTGTTCCACCATTGGGGTGCCAGAGCAGCGAACAGTTTTGACTGGGCTGAGCGGGAACTGTGCTTCCTCAGAGGTAGGGAGGCGAGCAGGCCAGAGGTGGATGAACGCAGTGCCCTTGTTTGGGTGTAGGGCCTGATCAGAGCCTGAAGGTACGGAGGTGCCGTTCCCCTCACAGCTCCGTAGGCAAGCACCATGGTCTTGTAGCGGATGCGAGCTTCAACTGGAAGCCAGTGGAGAGAGCGGAGGAGCGGGGTGACGTGAGAGAACTTGGGAAGGTTGAACACCAGACGGGCTGCGGCGTTCTGGATGAGTTGTAGGGGTTTGATGGCACAGGCAGGGAGCCCAGCCAACAGCGAGTTGCAGTAATCCAGACGGGAGATGACAAGTGCCTGGATTAGGACCTGCCGCTTCCTGTGTGAGGCAGGGTCGTACTCTGCGAATGTTGTAGAGCATGAACCTACAGGATCGGGTCACCGCCTTGATGTTAGTGGAGAACGACAGGGTGTTGTCCAGGATCACGCCAAGGTTCTTAGCACTCTGGGAGGAGGACACAAGGGAGTTGTCAACCGTGATGGCGAGATCATGGAACGGGCAGTCCTTCCCCGGGAGGAAGAGCAGCTCCGTCTTGCAGAGGTTCAGCTTGAGGTGGTGATCCGTCATCCACACTGATATGTCTGCCAGACATGCAGAGATGCGATTCGCCACCTGGTTGTCAGAAGGGGGAAAGGAGAAGATTAATTGTGTGTCGTCTGCATAGCAATGATAGGAGAGACCGTGTGAGGATATGACAGAGCCAAGTGACTTGGTGTATAGCGAGAATAGGAGAGGGCCTAGAACAGAGCCCTGGGGGACACCAGTGGTGAGAGCACGTGGTGCGGAGACAGATTCTCGCCACGCCACCTGGTAGGAGAGACCTGTCAGGTAGGACGCAATCCAAGCGTGGGCCGCGCCGGAGATGCCCAGCTCGGAGAGGGTGGAGAGGAGGATCTGATGGTTCACAGTATCAAAGGCAGCAGATAGGTCTAGAAGGATGAGAGCAGAGGAGAGAGAGTTAGCTTTAGCAGTGCGGAGAGCCTCCGTGACACAGAGAAGAGCAGTCTCAGTTGAATGCCCAGTCTTGAAACCTGACTGATTAGGATCAAGAAGGTCGTTCTGAGAGAGATAGCAGGAGAGCTGGCCAAGGACGGCACGTTCAAGAGTTTTGGAGAGAAAAGAAAGAAGGGATACTGGTCTGTAGTTGTTGACATCGGAGGGATCGAGTGTAGGTTTTTCAGAAGGGGTGCAACTCTCGCTCTCTTGAAGACGGAAGGGACGTAGCCAGCGGTCAAGGATGAGTTGATGAGCGAGGTGAGGTAGGGGAAAAGTAACTTGATATACCTGACGTCAGAACTCAGTGGCTGTACAGTAACTTGATATACCTGACGTCAGAACTCAGTGGCTGTACAGTAACTTGATATGCCTGACGTCAGAACTCAGTCTGTCTGCTTCACAGCCCTGGATGGGTTTTGACTGACAGCCGTTCTGAACTTGAGCACCACACGCGACAAAAAGATGCCCTCGTCCCTCCCGCTAATTGAGCAACCTTTTGCACATTTTTTAATTGTTGTCTGACTGAGGGAAATGCTGTAAATTTAAGAGGACTGGAAAGGTTGAGGATGACAATAAATACCGCTTTGATGTCGTACAAGCAGGCCAAACACCTGTCAGTCCAAATGTGCACTTCACATTTCTGTATCATGAACCTCATGTCTATACAGTTACAAGGTGACATGGCGGCATACCCCGTTCTGAACAGAATGAGCCGATTGTTTGTTTGTTGTGGAAACATTTTTGCCGCGGAACACGCACTCAAACGCACTCCTGACGCCATTCTATACTCACCAAAATCCCAATCTGTTTCTCTGAATTGTCTTGTTGAAAGCCTAACGCTGTAAGATCGTATTTTACAACTTAGCTAGTCATGTTGGAAATGGAATACGCTTTCAAATGATGCCCACCTGACCCAGACTGCAGTTTTCTAATGAGATGTTGTTGGATAGCGCGAACCACAACAGTAATTGTGTGACGGCTCCGATGCAGGGCTGCGTTCCAAACAAAACAACTGCAAGTCTGCTTGCTCTAGTTCCTCAACGGCACAGCTAGGAGAGCTCAAAACATGACCTTTTTTATAGTTGAAGACTCTTCACATAAAAGTGCATTGAAATTCATATTTTTCTAATGTTACTGAAAGTATCCAGATTACAGTAAATGTAAAATGCACATGAAATCAAGTTTAAATGTTTGGGTTCCATCTTGTGTAAGGTGAACTGTTGTCCTCAACTTTGGTTTAATCATTTTTTTCCATAATGTCCAAACTGTTGCTACTGTGCTTATGCTTATAATAGTTATGTAAGAAACCTAAACCTGGAGCCCTGTCCATATAGGCCTATATCCCCACACGTGTTAACACACACACATACTGTACATTGTCGTAAGACGGAGTGCAAGTCATGCCACATTCTTGGACTGCCCCCTCCCCCCCATTTGTTTCAAAAAAAAAAATTGTATAACTTTGAATTCACCTTTATCCCAATAATTCTCGCCCCCACCCTTCCAGCCGTCGTGGTACCAGCCCCCTCCCCCTCCTCCCCCGGTGGCTCGTCCCAAGCTGTCTGCCACGGTGGTGACCCCGCGGCCCCAGAAGCCCGCCTCCTCCATGTCCGTGCTGCGGCGGCGGCGTGTGCGGTGTAAGCGCTGCGAGGCGTGCGTCAGGACGGAGTGCGGGGACTGTAACTTCTGCAGGGACATGAAGAAGTTCGGAGGGCCGGGGAAACTGAAACAGACCTGCGTGCTCCGACAGTGTCTGGCGGTGAGAGCGAGTGGGGGGGGGGGTGTGTGAGTGAGTGGGGGGGTGTAAGAGAGATTGGGGGGGTGAGAGAGATTGGGGGGGGCGTGAGAGTGGAGGGGGGGTGAGAGTGGAGGGGGGGTGAGAGCGGGGGGGGTGTGTGAGCGAGTGGCGGGGGTGAGATGTTTCATCCGTACAGTAGAAGCATTGTCACTGTCTCCCTCTTTGCTCGCTGTGTGTATCGCTTACTGCTTGCCTTTGATGCCAGGGTCCTTATCTCTTCTTCCCAGCTAGTATACGGTGTGTGTGTGCCATTCTGACAGAATATACTAGTCTGTCAGTATATTAACTCCTCCCTTTCTCTCCCCCAGCCGGGTCTGCCCCTGTCAGTGGTGTGTGAGATCTGTGCAGAGGGGAACCAGGAGGGAGGAGAGGGGCCGGTCTTCGCCCTCACCCTCATGGAGTGTTCCAACTGTGCCCAGATAGCCCACCCCGCCTGCCTCAAAGTAACCCCGACACTCTCCTCAAACTATACCCTACCTCCAAGTTTCAGCTTGATTTGCCATATGTAGTAAATGCATGTTGAAATCTAACTCACCAGAACTCTCACAATCTAATCAGCATTAAAACACACATGACATCACTTTTTGTTGTTGTCTGACATCAGTACAGATGGAGGTTAAACTCTCCCTCTACCTCTCTCTGGTTCTCAAACAAAATCCTCTACACTTCTGACTCTCTCTTTCTCTCCCTCCACCTCTCTCTCCCTCTACCTCTGTCTCTCCCTCTACCTCTGTCTCTCCCTCTACCTCTGTCTCTCCCTCTACCTCTGTCTCTCCCTCCACCTCTGTCTCTCCCTCCACCTCTGTCTCTCTCTCCACCTCTGTCTCTCTCTCCACCTCTGTCTCTCTCTCCACCTCTGTCTCTCTCTCCACCTCTGTCTCTCTCTCCACCTCTGTCTCTCTCTCCACCTCTGTCTCTCTCTCCACCTCTGTCTCTCTCTCCACCTCTGTCTCTCTCTCCACCTCTGTCTCTCTCTCCACCTCTGTCTCTCTCTCCACCTCTGTCTCTCTCTCCACCTCTGTCTCTCTCTCCACCTCTGTCTCTCTCTCCACCTCTGTCTCTCTCTCCACCTCTGTCTCTCTCTCCACCTCTGTCTCTCTCTCCACCTCTGTCTCTCTCTCCACCTCTGTCTCTCTCTCCACCTCTGTCTCTCTCTCCACCTCTGTCTCTCTCTCCACCTCTGTCTCTCTCTCCACCTCTGTCTCTCTCTCCACCTCCGTCTCTGTCTCGCTCTCGCTCTCTCGCTCCACCTCTCTCTCGCTCCCCCTCTCTGTCTCGCTCCACCTCTCTGTCTCTCTCTCTCTCTCTCTCGCTCTCTCTCTCTCTAGGTAACAGGGGATGGTGTGGTGAATACAGATCTGCCCAGCTGCTGGGAATGTCCCAAATGTGTTCTGGGAATCACCGACACTGAGGTAGACCCTCCTCTATCTATATACACACACACACACACACACACACACACACACACACACACACACACACACACACACTGTGTCCCGGCTAGCTAACGGCCGTGACTCTCTCCCTGTGCTGTGTGTCAGTCTTCGGGCACCGATGATGATGATGACAGTGGGGCGTCCGTTGGCCTCGGCCCCCTCTCCGCCACCGCCCTCTCCTCCACCCAGGGGCCTCTAGGGGTCTCCATGGAGCCAGGCTCTGCTCCTGGGTTGGGGGACGAGGGCTGGGGCAGGGCGATACTGCTACACCCAGGGCTGGTTCCCAACCCCCCGTCCTCCTCCTGGTTCTCCGAGGCGCCCCTTCCCTCCCCTGGGCAGCTACTACTAGAGCAGCGCGGCCTCAAGCGGGCGGGGAGATGGGCAAGCGGGCGCAGGAAGAGGGTGAGAGGCCTACCGCCGCCACCGTGCTTCCCCCCCGCCCGTTACATCATCATCACGCGCCTATCACTGGTCTGACTGACGAGGGGAGGGGCTGGGGGAGACGTGGGGCTTTGGGCTCCACAAATACTGTCTGAATGTAGAACCCTTTGCTTTAGGGTCGGTATCAGACACTTTATCTGTGCCTGTTTTCAGCTTGCCTGGCTTAATGGACCAGTAGATAAGTCTGGCACTCCAGAAAAATATTTAAAGGGGTTTTCAACTATTTGAACCCAGGTCTAGTCCATGTATTTGTGAGACGGTATTTGTGGAGCAGAAAGTGTTTGTAGCCTGAACGAAAGCCCAGTGCATGTGGAGGTTGAGCGAGAGAACCAGCAGCTTGTGATGTGAATGTGCTTGTCTGTCTTCAGTGCAGCAGGCGTTATGTCAACAGAGATGTTACAGTATTCAATGAACAGTGAATTTCTCTTGCATTGATGTTTTTCTTTTTTTGATTTCAGGTGAAGGGGGACAAGAATAAAATGTTACACGCGGTAAGTATGGCAGCCAATAAAAATGTATTAGACTAAACCGAAGACAGTTTTTCACCCTTTCCCTAAAGGATACTTTGCTCCCTCTCTCCTTTCCTCTCTTCTTTCCTCCCTCCTCTTTCCTTTCCTCTGCCCTCTTTCATTATCTCCTTTCCTCCCTCCTTCCTTCCAGAAACGCAAGTCTTCTTCGTATCTCGACGGTCACATCGCCAAGATTTACCGTCGCCATGGTCACAGCCGAGACGACGACTCGGGCAGCGATGATGATGATGAAGGCTCCAGGAGCGGAGGAGGCACGGGACAGAAGATATCCGGGCCACGCCCTCGCGGCAGTGGCTCCGCCTCTCGGAGAGGCTACGGGACTGGGAGGCGGGGCATTTGGAGAGGCTCCTCCCACAGAGGGGCAGGCCGCGGGAGCGGGCTGGCCCCTCACTCCTCCCTGAAGATGAGGCGCGGCAGAGGGGATAGAGAGGGGGGGCGTAGGGAGAGGGGCGGGAGAGTGCGCCTCCGGGGAGGCACCAGGATGCAGAGACGCAGGGACGAGTCAGAGGACGACGATGATGATGATGATGACGACGACGAGGGAGATGACGACAGCGAGGAAGATCGGCAGCATCACCACCGGCAACGCCACAGGCGGAGGAGAACGGACGACGAGGAAGACGACGACGATGAGGAAGACGACGATGAGGGAGACAGCTCGGCCCGGGACCTGGAGGGGGAGGATGAGGACGTGGCCGGTGAAGACGAGGAAGACGACGAGAACCGGTCAGACTCTGAACCAGAGCCTCCCGTCCTCCTGGTGTCTGACCTTAACGACGACCTCCTAAACGGCTCGTACCTGACCGTGACCCTACAGCGCCCCCCCAGGGCCAAACGCCACCCCGGCTCCATCGTGCCCAAGCTGGAGGCCGCCATGTCTCCCAGGACCCACGGCGGCGGTCCAGGTTACGTCCAGCATAAAACCCTCTGGAAGACGCGGCACAAAAACGGCACGGTCGCCGCCGGCAACGGCCTGGCCCAGCCCGCCAAGAATCCAGTCGGCCGGCCTCCTCGTCATCGCATCAACAATCCCCACGGCGACACAGCAGACAGGGAAAGAGAGAGGGACACTGCCTCTCATTCCTCCTCGGACTCCTCGGCCTCCCCCACCCCTCCTCCCCACTCCTCGCACTCTCCTTCCTCGCTCCTGTCGCTTCCCTCCTTCAAGGATGTAGGAAATGAGAAAGGAGGGGAGAAGGAGGTGTGGGTGGCGGTGTTCCGTTACCTGAGCAGAGCCGAGCTGGCTAGCTGCATGACTGTCTGTAAGGCCTGGTACAAATGGTGAGTCACACTGTCTGTTATTAGATTCCAATTCACAGCCATAAGCATGGCTTGTTAGTGATTGGGGGGGGGGGGGGGGGCGGAATCTACAGTTGCATATTGGCATATTATTTTTGGCGATATATGGTATTAAAAATATCGCAGTATTTTCTGCTAGTTGGCTTGTTCGCCATCTTTTTAAATATGGAGCAAATTTGTTTTCAGCACTTATTTCCATGACTGATCCAAACTGGTTTCTCATGGCTCTGTTGTCTCTCTTCAACAGACATCTATATGGTGAGCAATATGTTTGGAACATCGAATCGCAATAAAATTACAGTATCCAATCGCGTTACTTATAGAATCGCAATCCATATCGTATCGGCACCTAAGTATCGCGATCATATCGTGAGGTCCCTGGCCATTACCAGCCCTACTTATTGTTTCTGTAGACAAAGGAGTTTAGTTCCTGTTTCTGGTTCAACGCAGCTTTAGGATATTTTCTTCCATTTAAAATGACATGACACTCTCCTTAATCTGTGGACCAAAGGGCACTTTCTGTGGGGCTTCTCCATGACGCGTGGTTTTTACACCAGAGACGGGAGACAGTCATGTCATTTTAATGGATGAAAAATACTGAAGCTGCGTTGAAACAGAACCAGGAAACCTCCTTTATCTAACAGGACTATCCTCATTTCTGTACCCCCTCTCTGATAAGAGAATTATCTAATAAAGGTAAATGAATCAATAAACCATGATGAATTATTAGTCATACAGCATGGTTAATGAATAATCAATGTAATGATCGATTGGTCTGATTAGTTCCGGAAAGTTCAGGAACCACTGGAGAGGGAAAGAAATGTGTCTATGCAATTAGTATAGAGAGAGAGAAGCAGATGGTCAAGGGAGTAAAACTTCAGAGAGTTCCTAACCTTGAATGAAAGGAACAGGCTGAGCCAGAAGGTGATAAACAGCGTGAGAATTTTATGGGGGTTGCAGGTCACCAACGGATTGTGTGTAAATGCATGTGCGTAAGTAAGCAAGAACTATATAATGACTGTTTTGTTATCCTGACGGCAGAACGTTCTCATGAATAAAGCTACAGAAACCTTTTGCAGAAAGCTGAGTCCTTGCCTAATTATTTTAACCCATTGTCTTACAAACCTTGGGCATTAGTCAAGGCGAATTGATTATTGATTATTATCATCAAGATATAAAATTCCTTTAACACTCTCCTTCCTCCCTCCCTCTCTCCCTCCTCTCTGTAGGAGTTGTGACAAGCGTCTGTGGAGTGGTGTGGATGTATCGCGGTGTCCCTCCCTCTCCTCCCAGGCCGTGCAGGGCATCATCAAACGCCAGCCCACCTCCCTGGACCTTTCCTGGACCCCCGTGTCCAAGAAACAGATCACCCTGCTCATACACCGCCTGCCAGGTAGCTACTGCACACACACACACACACACTCACAGAGAGACACACAACAACATCCACCACAACAGTCTACACACACACCGTACCATTGCAAGATGAATTAAAACCTTCTCCATCCTCTTTCTCTCTTCCACCCCCCGTCTCTCAGGTCTGAAGGAGCTGATGATAGCAGGTTGCTCCTGGTCGTCCATGTCGGCCCTGTCCACCCCCAGCCTGCCGTGCCTCCGTACCCTGGACCTGCGCTGGGCAGAGGGGATCAAAGACACCCAGATCAGGGACCTGGTCACACCACCAGGTCACTAGTCAATACTAACTGACTAACAGGGGTGTTGGGAGTTAAATCTCTCTCCTTTTCCTACAGGCTGTTATGACTGCAGCAGGCCACTGGTGCCGTGTGTGTGTTTGACTATAGTAGTTTGTTTTTGAGGAATTATGTAGCTGCTTCACCTCCCCTATGATGAATGAATCTCGAGTTTTAGGTGGTTGGGTTTGGCGAGTAAGTATTTTCTATTGAATGGGGTGGGTTAGTGACGGTACTGTACGTATCTAACCCCTCTCTCCCAGCAGGTTGTGACAGTCGGTCTCGGCTGCGTGGCTGTGTGGCGCTGCGTCTAGCCGGCCTGGACATCAGTGACTCCACCCTGAGGCTGATTCTCCGTCACATGCCCCTGCTAGAGAGGCTGGACCTGGCCCACTGCAGGGACCTCACGGACCAGTCCGTCTGCCTGCTCACCGCCGCCGGCACACACACACGAAACACACTCACGGAGATCAACCTCGCAGGTAGGCGCGTGCGCACACACACACTCTCTCCCATGGAATGCATAGAGGTGAACCTTGAAGGTACACACGACCCACATGCGAATTTGCAATTGCTGAGATCAGCCTCGCAAGTACACACACACACACATTTTCTTCATACAGGTTGTACACCTCTACCTCTGTCTAAGCCCTCCTCCTCCCCTTCCTCCCCCAGGCTGTAACAAGCTGACGGACGGCTGTCTGGCCTACCTGAAGAGGGCGTCTGGCCTGGCGCTGCTCGACCTGCGGGGCTGCAAAGGTGTGACGCGGCGGGGCTGTGAGGGCTTCATCTCGGACCTCTCTCACTGCGTCCTGTTCTGTATGACAGAGGAGAAACTCATCCAGAGGATATCGTAAAACTGACCCCGTTCTTACCCCTACGCAAGGGGCACGTAGAGACCCCGTACCAGCCAGGAGAGATGGGGAGCAGCCAACACCCCTCCCCCGAAAAGGAGAACAAGCGCTCCAAAAAAAAGGAGGGCGAGCAACAAAAAAAAGTGAAGACGTTCCCACTCCTCACTTGGATGATAGAAGACATGGAGAGAGGGGAGGGTGTAAGGAGAGGGGAGAATGTGCTGTTGCAGCATCATGTGTTTATTAGGAGGGTTAGGAACGATATGACTAGCACAGAGACACTTGTTAGTGTTGTTCACACTACAGGGCTGAAAATGGGAGCCCTGGGCCTCCCAAGCGGCGCAGTGGTCTAAGCCACTGCATCTCAGTGCTGCCTGTGCCACAGAGATCCTGTGTCGCAGCCGGACGTGACCGGGAGACCCATGAGGCGGCGCAAAATTGGCCCAGAATCGTCCGGGTTAGGGGAGGGTTTAGCCGGCCATGATGTCCTTGTCCCATCGCGCACTAGCGACTCCTGTGGAGGGCCGGGCGCAATGCACGCTGACACGGTCGCCAGGTGTACGGTGTTTCCTCTGACACATTGGTGCGGCTGGCTTCCGGGTTAGGTGGGCATTGTGTAAAGAAGCAGTGCGGCTTGTTTGGGTCGTGTTTCTGAGGACGCACGGCTCTTGACCTTCTCTCCTGAGTCCGTACTGGAGTTGCAGCGATGAGACAAGACTGTAACTACCAATTGGATACCACAAAATTGGGGAGAAAAAAGGTTAAAAAAAGAAGACGGGAACCCTATGGATTGAATGTGGGTTTTTGTGCGACATGGTCTACATGAATTAGAGTGAATCAGGGTTTAGGTTTCAGAGGGGGTTGAGAGGGGAAGACTCCGACATGACTGGTGTGTCCCACTAGGTCCAGATTCTATGCCACACTGTCCAACACTTCCACGGACTCCTTGGGAAACCGAGCCGTCGGGACTTGGAAGCACCGAGGGGATGATGAATTGCAACCCCCCCCCCCCCCCCCCGTTTCAGCTCTCATTGTGTCCCCTCCTTCTTTTCGCGCCATCCTCACCTCTGTTCCTTACACTTACAGCCATGCGTTTTGTTGGATAAAAACCATACTGTATCTCTCATTAGTTACATCCAAAATGGTACCCTGTTCCTCATAGTACACTACTACAGAGCCCTGGTCAAAGGTAGTACTCTATATAGGGAATAGGGTGCTATTTGGGACAAATACATTGTTTCTCTTCAGTTTTACTTGACTCCCTTTCACACTACCAGTCACTGCAGGTCTTAACTTTAACTTGGCTTCTTTGAATTCCCTCATTTGACAGAATATTTTCCTCCTGTCATTTTAATGTTTTTCCTTTCTGTCAGTCTTTTTACAGGTGTAACTTTTTGTTCATCCCTCTGTCTCTGTCCCCCATAATGTTATTGTTAATAATGTTGAACCGGAGGGCTTTTGGGTTGAGCGCGCCCCAAATGTCACCCTAGTCCCAATATCGTGCACTACTTTTGAAAAGTAGTGCACTATATAGGGAATAGGATACCATTTGGTACGCGGTCTTGGTGAATTGTTTTGGTTGCCCTACTGCAGTTGCTCAATGGGACTGTAATGTGCCTGTAGCATTGCAATCAATTATATAATTATTTTCTGAAATGTTTTGCAGAAATTCTCTGTTAATTTGTGGTTTTTACAAGAAAAAAAGGAAAACAAGAAATCTGAAATAGTGTGTACGCACGTCTTGATTGAAATTAAGTTGAGGTCAGTTGCTAAATACAGTGCTAGTCAAAAGTTTGGACACACCTACTCATTCAAGAGATTTTCTTTATTTTTTACTATTTTCTACAATGTAGAATAATAGTGAAGACGTGACTCATGTACTAACCAAAAAAGTGTTAAACAAATCAAAATAAATAATAAAACCCTTACACAGCCTGGAGGTGTGTTGGGTCGTTGTCCTGTTGGAAAAACAAATGATAGAACCACTAAGCGCAAACCAGATGGGATGGCGTATCGATGCACAATGCTGTGGTAGCCATGCTGGTCAAGTGTGTCTTGAATTATAAATAAATCACTGACCATGTCACCAGCAAAGCACCATTACACCACCTCCATGCTTCACAGTGGGAACTACACATGCAGAGATCATCCGTTCACCTACTCTGCGTCTCACAAACACAGCGGTTGGAACCAAAAATCTCAAATTTGGACTCATCAGACCAAATGACAGATGTCCACCGGTCTAATGTCCATTGCTCGTGTTTCTTGGTCCAAGCAAGTCTCTTCTTATTATTGGTGTCCTTTAGTAGTGGTTTCTTTGCAGCAATTTGACCATGAAGGCCTGATTTACGCAGTTTCCGCTGAACAGTTGATGTTGAAATGTGTGAAGCATTTATTTGGCCTGCAATTTCTGAGCCTGGTAACTCTCATGAGCTTATCCTCTGCAGCAGAGGTAACTCTGGGTCTTCCTTTCCTGTGGCGGTCCTCATGAGAGCCAGTTTCATCGTAGCGCTTGATGGTTTTTGTGACTGCACTTGAAACGTTCAAAGTTCTTAATTTTCCACATTGACTAACCTTCATGCCTTAATGTAATGATCGACTGTCGTTTCTCTTTGCTTATTTGAGCTGTTCTTGCCATAATATGGACTTGGTCTTTTACCAAATACAATTACAACACAACTGATTGGCTCAAACGTATTAATTTCTGGAATCTCTTTCCTTAACTTTTAACAAGGCACACCTGTTAATTGAAATGCATTCCAGGTGACTACCTCAAGAAGAATGCCAAGAGTGTGCGAAGGGTGGTGACTTTGAAGAATCTCATAAAATATATTTTGATTTAACACTTTTTGCTACATGATTCCATAGTTTTGATGTCTTCAATATTATGCTACAATGTAGAAAATAGTTTAAAAAAATGAATGGAATGAGTAGGTGTTTCAACTTTTGACTGGTACTGTAAGCTATCATGCATGTTGGCTGCAGTGTTCATACTGAACATTCTCTACATTACTGAAAATCCACAACAATCCATAAACTTTTAGGGATTATAAAACAATGATTTAATGGCATTCATTTATAAGTGGTTAGAACAGAAGGCTCCCATGCACAAAATGGTGTCCCAGTGGTCCCTGGGAAACGTAGTGCACTCCTGCAGTCGCCATCTCTGTTGTAGGCTCATCATTAAAGAGAAACTGCAAGTCAACAACTAAACGCTAACTATATACACAAGTTCCTCTCCTTTTTAAATAGGATACCATATGCAAGATAAAAAATGTAGTATCAAACAGTAGCTTATTAGGCTATGGATGCATCTGAAATGGAACCCTATTCCCTACATAGTGCACTACCTTTGACCAGGGTCCATAGGGCTCTTGTCAAAAGTAGTGCACTATATAAGGAATAGTTTGCCATTCCAGACACCCTATGTCTGTCAGTATTTCATATGTAACAATGTCGTGTGTTTGAAAGCGGCATATAAAACAACTTTATTCATGCTTCTATTGGGAAATATCTATGTAGGTAGAGTAATTCCTCTGTGACAATGTCCTGTGTTGAAAGCTTATAGAGTGTTCGGGATGAAGGCGTTGAGCTTGTATCCCGTTCCACTTTAGAAATTACTCTGGAACTCCACCCTGGGAAGAAAGAAAATGGAAATATTAGGGATGGAGAATGGTGTGGCGTGAAGGACGTCACGCTGCTTATTCAGCGACTACCACTTCCACCTGACATGACTCGCGCTGAGGCTCGTACCAAGGACCGCTGCTTTGCTAGCACAAGTGACTGCACTCCCGAAGCGTCTTACCAGTCCGCGCCACCGACACGTTCACAATTCTGCGACACTTCAGGCTGGGAAGTTGCACACATCCCCATGTGTGTTGTGCGTGCATCATTTCATGTGTGAGGGTGAGAGATGGAAGACATCGATGGGCAACGGTATGTGAATGACCTAAGAGATGGAATAAATTGTGACCCACCAGTGCAATCTGAGCGCGTGCAGGAAGGCGGACAGCCCCTCCATGACAAGCAGGATGGAGACGGTGAGTGTGGAAAAGAAGACGGTTAGAACTACAGATCCCACGTAGCCCTGCCACGACAGGCTGATACGCATCACACAGAGCACCTCCGACAGCTCTGCAACACACACACACAACTGGTATTGTGCTGTGTTCAAAACAACTGGGAACTCTGAAATCTCTGACTTCAGTGCGTTCGAGACAACCGGTAACTCTTGAGAAAAAGTAGCTCCGACTGAAAAACGGAAACTCTCATCGTTCTAGAGCTCAGACCTGAAGCTCACTGACGTCATGATTTGACCTCGTTTTTTTCTCCAGAGTTCTCCGTTGTCTTGAAAGAACCAGTAGTAGTCTGTCACTTTTCTATTAAGCAAAAAGCATACAAATACATGTGGGTTCTTTTTTTTTAATTCAGTACCAGTCAAAAGTTTGGACACACCTGCTCATTCAAGGGTTTTTCTTTATTTTTACTATGTTCTACATTGTAGAATAATAGTGAAGACATAAACTATGAAATAAACACA
The DNA here is from genome assembly GCF_901001165.1 of Salmo trutta. NCBI lineage: Eukaryota > Metazoa > Chordata > Actinopteri > Salmoniformes > Salmonidae > Salmo > Salmo trutta. The sequence goes on along the minus strand of NC_042960.1, from coordinate 14,555,712 downwards.
TGGAATCATGTAGTAACCCAAAAAAGTGTTAAATCAAAATACATTTTAGATTCTTCAAAGTAGCCACCCTTTGCCTTGACAGATTTGCACACTTGGCATTCTCTCTACCAGCTTCATGAGAAATGCTTTTCGAACAGTCTTGAAGGAGTTCCCACATATGCTGAGCACTTGTTGGCTGCTTTTCCTTGACTCTGCGGTCCAACTCATCCCAAACCATCTCAATTGGGTTGAGGTCGGGTGATTGTGGAGGCCAGATCATCTGATGCAGCATTCCATCACTCTCCTTCTTGGTCGAATAGCCCTTACACAGCCTGGAGGTGTGTTGGGTCATTGTCCTGTTGAAAAACAAATGATAGTCCCACTAAGCGCAAACCAGATCGGATGGCGTATCGCTGCAGAATGCTGTGGTAGCCATGCTGGTTAAGTGTGCCTTGAATTCTAAATAAATCACAGACTGCGTCACCAAAAAAGCACTCACACCTCCTCCATGCTTCACGGTGGGAACCACACATGCGGAGGTCATCCGTTCACCTACTCTGTGTCTCACAAAGACACAGCGGTTGGACCCAAAAATCTCAAATTTAGACTCATCATACCAAAGGACAGATTTCCACCGGTCTAATGTCCATTGCTCGTGTTTCTTGGCCCAAGAAGTCTCTTCTTATTGTTGTACTTTAGTAGTGGTTTCTTTGCAGAAATTCGACCATGAAAGCCTGATTCACGCAGTCTCCCCTGAACAGTTGATGTTGAGATTTGTGAAGCATATATTTGGGCTGCAATCTGAGGCTGGTAACTCTAATGAACTTATCCTCTGCAGCAGAAGTAACGCTGGGTCTTCCTTTTCTGTGGCGGTCCTCATGAGAGCCAGTTTCATCATAGCACTTGATGGTTTTTGAGACTACACTTGAAGAAACTTTCAAATTTCTTGAAATGTTCCGGATTGGCTGACCTTCATGTCTTAAAGTAATTATGAACTGTTGTTTCTCTTTGCTAATTTGAGCTGTTCTTGCCATAATATGGACTTGGTCTTTTACCAAATAGGGCTATCTTCTGTATACCACCCCTACCTTGTCACAACACAACTGATTGGCTCAAACGCATTAACAAGGAAATAAACTACACAAATGAACTCTTTACAAGGCACAACTGTTGATTGAAATGCATTCCAGGTGACTACCTTATGAAGCTGGTTGAGAGAATGCCGAGAGTGTGCAAAGCTGTCATCAAGGCAAAGGGTGGCTACTTTGAAGAGTCTCAAATATAAAATATATTTTGATTTAACACTTTTTTGGTTACTACGTGATTCCATATGTGTTATTTCATAGTTTTGATGTCTTCACTATTATTCTACAATGTGGAAAATAGTAAAAAGAAAAACCCTTGAATGAGTAGGTGTGTCCAAACTTTTGACTGGTACTGTGTTTGTGTATATATATATTTAAAACATTTTATTTGATCACCAGGTCACACAAAGACATAAATGATTGTATGTATGTAGAAGAGCGGCTTAAAATGTGTGTGTGTATATATCAGTGCATTCGGAAAGTATTCAGACCCCTTGACTTTTTCCACATTTTGTTACGTTACAGCCTTATTCTAAAATTGATGAAATAAAACAAAATCATCAGCAATCTACTGGGTTCATTATAATACAAACTCAATTCAGTGTAGGGTTGGAAGATGTAGACTATATGCAAATCACAGATGATTGTTACAGTATGGTTTTAGGGTTGTAGTGTGTGTGTGTGTGTCTCGGACATGTAGTTGAAAAAGGACAGGCAGACTCCGAAAGTCATGTGGACGACCCCGATGATAACGGACATCTTCATCTTGTACGAGTTCAGGAACGTCAGGTGGTTGTTGGCCAGCCGCCAGATCTACAGGTCAAAGGTCAGAAAACAGAACACAACAGATATTGTTTTGGGATGTGTCGAATTCAAGTATACCGCAAACAAGACTGTTTCTTTACGTTGAGTTGGTTTCTCTTTTCATTTCTTGTTTAAAGCAGCACAGTACCTAACATATTTGTACGGTTATAGGCTATATATTATAGGTTATAGTTATATAGCCTGTTAGTATTTGCCATTGCAGTGCAATAAAAGGAAATCAAATTGCGTAACGTTAACGCAATTTGGGGCGGCAGGTAGCCTAGTGGTTAAAGCGTTGGACTAGTAACCGCAAGGTTGCAAGATCAAATCCCCGAGCTGACAAGGTAAAAATCTGTCATTCTGCCCCAGAACATGTCAGTTAACCCACTGTTCCTAGGCCGTCATTGAAAATAAGAATTTGTTCTTAACTGACTTGCCTAGTTAAATACATTTTACAAAATGCCATGTTTTCATTTCACTCAGTCCTGAAAAACGTTTTTTCACTGTGCATCACTGTTTCCAGAACCTACTCACTCCAAAGCTGCGTATGAGAGAGCTTAGATACACAGCTTAGATACATGTTGCATGGGGGTTTCCAGTGCCGGCTCATTCAGTATGGAACGAAGACGTTGATTGAGAAAATAGACAAAACCGATACAGATCAAAAGATGGATGGATGTAGTTTAGAGTTAGTTACTGGGTCGATGCCAAATGGATAGGGACCCTGTAACACTCCGGTCACGTTTGGGTCCAGAGTAAGATACTGGTTCTCCCTCAGAGTCTCATCACTCACACAGGATGGAGAGGACAATATTAGTGTGTGTGTGTCTGTGTGTACACATACAGTACCAGTCAAAAGTTTGGACACACCTACTCATTCAATGTTTTTTCTATGAAATAACACATATAGAATCAGGTAGTAACCTAAAAAAGTGTTAAACAAATCAAAATATATTTAGATTTTAGATTCTTCAAAGTTGCCACCCTTTGCCTTGATGACAGCTTTGCACACTCTTGGCATTCTCTCTACCAGCTTCACGAGGAATGCTTTTCCAACAGTCTTGAAGGAGTTCCCACATATGCTTAGCACTTGTTGGCTGCTTTTCCTTCACCTTGCGGTCCAACTCATCCCAAACCATCTCAATTGGGTTGAGGTCGGCTGATTGTGGAGGCCAGATCATCTGATGCAGCACCATCACTCTCCTTCTTGGTCAAATAACCCTTACACAGCCTAGAGATGTGTTTTGCGTCATTGTCCTGTTGAAAAACAAATGATAGTCCCACTAAGCCCAAACCAGATGGAATGGCGTATCGCTGCAGAATGATGTGGTAGCCATGCTGGTTAAATGTGCCTTGAATTCTTAATAAATCACAGACAGTGTCACCAGCAAAGCACCATCACACCTCCTCCTCCTCCATGCTTCATAGTGGGAACCACATATGCAGAGATTATCCGTTCACCTACTCTGCGTCTCACAAAGACACAGCGGTTGGAACCAAAAATCTCAAATTTGGACTCATCATACCAAAGGACAGATTTCCACTGGTCTAATGTCCATTGCTCGTGTTTCTTGGCCCAAGAAGTCTCTTCTTCTTATTGGTGTCCGTTAGTAGTGGTTTCTTTGCAGCAATTCGACCATGAAGGCCTGATTTACACAGTCTCCTCTGAACGGTTGATGTTGAAATGTGTCTGTTACTTGAACTCTGTGAAGCATTTATTTGAGCTGCAATTTCTGAGGCTGGTAACTCTAATGAACTTATCCTCTACAGCAGAGGTAACTCTGGGTCTTCCTTTCCTGTGGCGGTCCACATGAGAGCCAGTTTCATCATGGCGCTTGATGGTTTTTGCGACTGCACTTGAAGAAACTTTCTAAATTTGTGAAATTTTCCGGATTGATTTCATGCCTTAAAGTAATGGACTGTCGTTTCTCTTTGCTTATTTAAGCTGTTCTTGCCATAATATGGACTTAGCCCTATTTGGTAAAATACCATCTTCTGTATACCATCCCTCCCTTGTCACAACACAACTGATTGGCTCAAACGCATTAAGGAAAGAAATTCCACAAATGAACTTTTAACAAGGCACACGTTAATTGAAATGCATTCCAGGTGACTACCTCATGAAACTGGTTGAGAGAATGCCAAGAGTGTGCAAAGCTGTCATCAAGGCAAAGGGTGGCTACTTTGAAGAACCTCTAATATAAAATATATTTTGATTTGTTTAACACTTTTTTGGTTACTACATGATTCCATGTGTAATGTCATCGTTTTGACGTCGTCACTATTATTCCACAATGTAGAAAATGGTACAAATAAAGAAAAACCCTGGAAGGAGTTGGTGTGTCCAAACCTTTGACTGGTACTGTAGGTGTGTCTATCCATTTACCTCCAGTTGTAGTGCTGGAACATAGGTTGCAGGTGCCATCCTGAGGGGAAGGGGCTGAGGCTTCTACTGAAACACTCGTTGTACACAGCTCCGGTGTAGATAGAGAAAAGACCCATCAGCAGAATCAGATACCGACCACCAAACATCATCTGAGAGAGCGAGAGAGAGTTGCTCTTCAATTGGATGAGGTCAAGAGGGGTACAGTGTGTGGCTGGGCCAGTTGAAATACTTCCCTTTCCAACACCCAATTCACATGAAGACAAACCAGAGACAGGAAACCGGGAAGAGGCTCTAGCATCAGCTCCAGTCCTCTGGTCTTTCTCCTGTAGTACCATCCATGAGGAGAGTGGTAAAGGTGTGTGTGTGTACCTCGTTGTCGTTGGTCCTGAGTTTGAGGTCTCTCTCCTGCAGCACCATCCAGAGAGCGGCCATGGTCATGAGGAGGCCGTGGCCCGAGGCCCCAAACATCACCGCAAACAGGAAGGGGAAGGTGATAATGGTGTACACTGCTACGGACGGAGACACAGGAGGGACAAACACAAAAATACGTACAGAGAGAGAGTTAGGGTTGACAGAGTTGGGGGATGCCTGTTGAGTTTGCTGGTGTGTGTGTGTCTACCTGGGTTGACCTCTCTGTATCTGGCAACACCGTATGCGTCTACGATGCTCTGGAAGCCGGCTGTGAAGGAGTTGGTGTGGAAGAGGGTGGGAGGAGGGGTGCTGGGGTCCGGGAGGCGGTTATAGAATGAGTCCACACCACTACCGTTCTTCCTCTGGGGGAGAGAGGGAGAGAGAGAGATATATTCCTGTTATTGCCTAAAGCAGTGGTTCCCAAACTTGTAGTCCCGTACCCCTTAAAACATTCCACCTCCAGCTGCATACCCCCTCTAGCACCAGGGCCAGGGCCCTCTCAAGTGTTGTTTTTTGCCATCATTGTAAGCCTGCCGCACACACACTATATGATACATTTATTAAACATAAGAATGAGTGTGAGTTTTTGTCACAACCCGGCTCGTGGGATGTGACAAAGAGCTCTTATAGAATCAGGGCACAAATAATAATAATAATCAATAATTTTGCTTTTTATTTAACCATCTTACATATAGAACCTTATTTGTTCATCGAAAATTGTGAATAACTCACCACAAGTTAATGAGAAGGGTGTGCTTGAATCCACTCTCACATAGGTACGTGGTTGCAAAGGGCATCAGTGTCTTAACAGCACGATTTGCCAAGGCAGGACACTCTGAGCGCAGCCCAATCCAGAAATCTGGCAGTGGCATCTGATTAAATTAAATTTTCACAGAACCGATTGTTGCAATTTCGATGAGGCTCTCTTGTTCAGATATCGGTAAGTGGAATGGAGGCAGGGCATGAAAGGGATAACGAATCCAGTTGTTTGTGTCATCCGTTTCGGGAAAGTACCTGCGTAATTGCGCACCCAACTCACTCAGGTGCTTCACTCTATCACATTTGACATTGTGCGTAAGCTTGAGTTAATTTGCACTCAAAAAAATCATACAATGATGGAAAGACCTGTGTGTTGACTTCCTACCTGACTTCCCTGTAGCTCAGTTGGTAGAGCATGGTGTTTGCAATGCCAGGGTTGTGGGTTCGATTCCCACGGGGGGCCAGCACAGAAAAAAAAAAAAAATGTATGAAATGTATGCATTCACTACTGTAAGTGTCTGCTAAATGACTAAAATGTAAATGTTCTCTTTGTTAATGCAGACAGAGAAGAGCTCCAACTTCATGATCATAGCCTCAATTTTGTCTCCTTCTAGACTCACATCAAACATCTCCAATCCAAAGTTAAATCTAGAATTGGCTTCCTATTTCACAACAAAGCATCCTTCACTCATGCTGCCAAACATACCCTCGTAAAACTGACCATCCTACCGATCCTCGACTTCGGCGATGTCATTTACAAAATAGCCTCCAATACCCTACTCAACAAACTGGATGCAGTCTATCACAGTGCCATCCGTTTTGTCACCAAAGCCCCATATACTACCCACCACTGCGACCTGTACGCTCTCGTTGGCTGGCCCTCGCTTCATACTCGTCGCCAAACCCACTGGCTCCAGGTCATCTACAAGACCGTGCTAGGTAAAGTCCCCCCTTATCTCTGCTCACTGGTCACCATAGCAGCACCCACCTGTAGCACGCGCTCCAGCAGGTATATCTCTCTGGTCACCCCCAAAGCCAATTCCTCCTTTGGCCGTCTCTCCTTCCAGTTCTCTGCTGCCAATGACTGGAACGAACTACAAAAATCTCTGAAACTGGAAACACTTATCTCCCTCACTAGCTTTAAGCACCAGCTGTCAGAGCAGCTCACAGATCACTGCACCTGTACATAGCCCATCTATAATTTAGCCCAAACAACTACCTCTTCCCCTACTGTATTTATTTATTTATTTTGCTCCTTTGCACCCCATTATTTGTATTTCTACTTTGCACTTTCTTCCACTACAAATCTACCATTCCAGTGTTTTACTTGCTATATTGTATTTACTTTGCCACTGTTAAAGTTGCGTCAATTCGATTCTGGTATCAGAACAAAATAGTCAGCACATAGTAACTTCTGATTTATTTGTACTTTAATTAATGCAAACCCGTGTATGGTAAATATGTGGTTCGTATATACGGGCTCACTGAAACACCACGCAGGGCAGACAGAGAACTGAAATGTCATCACAAGTTCTTCTTTAAATACTTCTTGACAGACGTAGTTCCCACTCCTTGCTGGGCCTGTCAGAGTAGAGACTGGGTGTGGTTTAGACTTACTCCAGCCTATCGTTGGCGTGCAGGTTGGTCCCAACCTCTTGACGCATCACATGTTGCCTGGCGTTGGATCTTATCTTCTTAGTGTATACTCAAGAGTCAGCAACCACTCAATTTCCAGTGATTTACTTATACTGTTGTTTCTCCACTCTACCTGTTCCTCACATGCTCCCCTTGTGATGGGTTTCACAACCTCCTATCACTAAGACAGCTGCCTACACCTTGTTACACAATGCACAGGTCTCTAAAACCCCTACATTGCAACCATGATCTTGTTATTGCTGTTGTTCAGCAAAAAGCTCTTGCAAAACCCTGTTTTAAAGCATCAGCATTCTGTCCACATGACCCACCATCACATGAGCCACTTACTCTAACATATATCAGTATTCAGTTATCTATAGTTTATATACTTAATATTGTAGCATAGCTTCCCCGGTATATTATATAAGTTATGCAAACAAATAGCCAGTTCAACCCTAACACCACCATGGCCTTTTTTTGCCTTTACCTCCCTTATCTCACCTCATTTGCTCACATTGTATATAGACTTATTTTTCTACTGTATGTTTGTTTTACTCCATGTGTAACTCTGTGTTGTTGTATGTGTCGAACTGCTTTGCTTTATCTTGGCCAGGTCGCAGTTGTAAATGAGAACTTGTTCTCAACTTGCCTACCTGGTTAAATAAAGGTGAAATAAAAAAAATAGCTGTACACATGCCCGTCAAATAGAGATGGTTGACCATTTCATCGAAATGTCTTCATCGTAGGGTGATAGCTAGCTACGTGAACCAAACATGAACTTCTGTAACTTACCGTTATCTAGCTAGCTCGCCGGTTAGCTATCTGTTAGCTTTGGGGATGTTATCCCAGCATTTCTCCCTCAAGCAAGTGGGATGGTGCAACGTGCACTATGCAGAGATGTAAACAAGGGACTACAGTACAGATGCCCGTTAGATAACGAAGTTAGATGGCTGAAACTATTTGAGGGTGGTTTTTTTCTCCTTTGTCTTTCTTCTGTGTCACACTGTTCCACTCTCAAACTCACGTGAAGTCTCCAACCGTTCTGGTACTGTCCTATTTGGGACAGTGGTCCTATTTGGGACAGTGGACCTATTTGGGACAGTGGTGTTGTATAACAAGAGGGCATGTGTAATAAGCATGTAACAGACAACACAATGAGAGCGGATTGGATTATTTTGATGTTTATTGATTGATGATCCAAAAAACAAACAAAGTCTTCACCTAGCAAAAGATGTGTAAAAGAAAAATGCATAAAACAGGCATTTCATGAACAAAGTGAGGAGGGACAATAGGATAATAAAATAAAGATAAGGGGAAAAAACAGTGAAATGGAACAGAGGGCTTAAAAAAATACAAATATTAGAATTTCATCAAATCAATGGCATCACTTACCAGCTAATCAAAATCATTCACATTGTACAAGAAACAAAATGAATAGTTTTTTTTAAAACGCGAAAATGGAGAATAGAAGGCATGAAATCAACATGAAATCCACAAGCTGTAAAGACTAAGACCACATTCTGATACTGTTACGATATTAATCAAAATAAGATGGCACTGAGCTTCAAAAATATATATATATCTACAACAACAATGTTCACTCTAAAGTCACCTCTGTGTTTGTGCTCCCTTGTGTGTGTGTGGTATGGGTGGTCTTACAAGGTACTATATACACATTGATGAAAAGACATGGTCTATAATATGCTTGTATGGCTCTTGGTGTGATTCAGTCAATGCCCAAGTCCTAAATGGCACCCTATTCCCTTTATCGTGTACAACCTCTGACCAGGGCCCCTTTCAAAAGTAGTGCAGCACTATATAGGGAATAGGGTGTAATTTGGGACACATCCCATGGCTCTCGGCCTAGTGGTTAGAGTGTTGGGCCAATAACCGAAAGGTTGCTAGATCGAATCCCCGGAGCTGACAAGGTAAAAATCTGTCATTCTGCCCCTGAACAAGGCAGTTAACCCACTGTTCCTAGGCCGTCATTGTAAATAAGAATTTGTTCTTAACTGACTTGCCTAGTCACTTTAACTATATGTACATACTACCTCAATTGGGCCGACCAACCAGTGCTCCCGCACATTGGCTAACCGGACTATCTGCATTGTGTCCCACCACCCGCCAACCCCTCTTTTTACGCTACTGCTACTCTCTGTTCATCATATATGCATAGTCACTTTAACCATATCTACATGTACATACTACCTCAATAAGCCTGACTAACCAGTGTCTGTATATAGCCTTGCTACTCTTATTTTAAAATGTATTTTTACTGTTTTATTTCTTTACTAACCTACACACACCTTTTTTTCACACTATTGGTTTGAGCCTGTAAGTAAGCATTTCACTGTAAGGTCTACACCTGTTGTATTCGGCGCACATGACAAATAAACTTTGATTTAGTTAAAGGTAAAATACAACAATGCCATATACAATAGGATTGTTGTATGACATATTTTGGGTGCATTCTAGTAGCCTGGAATCCAAACTGATATGCTCCGTTTCACCATTGTTAAAACCTCTACGGGATTGGTGTCCCCCCCACGGGACGGGCACGCTAATGCGATTAGCATGAGGCTGTAAGTAACAAGAATATTTCCCAGGACAAAGACATATCTGATATGGGCAGAAAGCTTGAATTCTTGTTCGAGTTTATTTTTACAGGGACAGTGCACATTAATCAACGTTTCAGTAAAAGTGCCGGTTTTAACCAACCGGCTAATTTTCAACCGCAGTCCCTGGGCAGGTTGTTAATCTAACTGCACTGTCCAATTTACAGTAGCTAAGAATACCATGCTATTGTTTTAGGAGAGTGCACAGTTATGTACTGAAAATGTTTCAATAAACCAATTAGGCACATTTGGGCAGACTTTATACAACATTTTGAACAGTGATGCAATGGTTCATTGGATCAGTCTAAAACTTTGCGCATACACTCCAAAATCTAAATGGTACCTAAACTGCAATAATACATTGTGGCCTTTCTCTTGCATTTCAAAGCTGATGTTTTTTTTGTTCCATGTTTTTTTCTTTGTATTAACTTTTACAGATCTAATGTGTTATTCTCCTACATTAATTTCACATTTCCATAAACTTCAAAAGTGTTTCCTTTCAAATGGTATCAAGAATATGCATATCCTTGCTTCAGTTCCTGAACTACAGGCAGTTAGATTTAGGGATGTAATTTTAGGCGAAAATTTAAAAAAAGGGTCCGATCCTTATTATTAAGAGCATATCAGTTAAAAATCCATTCTAATATTCTAGCCTCAGTTTATTATCCAATCTAGCTGCATTTCCCTTCTGATCAACTGCTGCAGGGTTTTGTGTGTCCCCCAGATGAAATCCTTTTCCCTAGGGTGCCATTTGGGACACAGCCAAAGTCTCTACCCATGCATACATCATCAGAGAGGCCAGCCAATCAGAGACATCCATCACTCTGCTCATATGATCTTTGATCCATGTTGTTACAGGCTGTAGAACTTGAGGCTCCTGTCCATTCCAGTGGAGGTGAGGAACTGGGCGTGCTCCCCAAAGGCCACACCTGTCACCACCCCAGTGTGTTCTGGGTAAAGAAAAACAAAACTTTAACAGGCAACATTTTTTTGACTTGAAATCAACTCAAAAGCATGAGTTGACGCACACCCAATTAAGTTGGGGAGGTGCTGATAAACGAAATAGTAAAACTGAAAGATTTTTTGTTGTTGAATATTTCATAAGGTACTGCATATACACACTTGCTATTATCGTCATCCAGCCAGGCACTTTGAAGACCCACCTCTAGACAACTGTTTCTGTCCCAAGCTAACTCATCACCACTCGCCATTGCATCTCTAGCAGTACGACACACACAGTGCATTCTCTTACCTGTGAAGTTGAGGACCTCGGACCACTGCTTACAGATGTAGACCCTGATGTCAGTGCCACCCACAGCCAGGTAAGTCCCACTCTGGTCAAACACCAGGGACTTCACCTGAGGGAGAGGAAAGAGACTCACATATCATTTCTCTAAATTTACAGGGTAGTTCAGTACAAGGAGATTACAGTATTCATACAGAGTAGACCGTTGCTAGCCTGGCTGCCAGTCGGTTTCTGTTCTCTTGCAACCTCCTTATGGAATTTTCATGCCAGTGACGGAAATGGAGATGGCAAGAGCACAAACAGATGTGGGACCAGGCTAGATTGTAGCACGACTAGCTTCTGAATGTCCAGTGTACAGTCTACAACGACTGTCTCTCAAATAGCAGCGGATTTCTTAGTGCACTAGGCTCTGGCCAAAAGTAGTGTAGGGAATAGAGGTCATTGCAGACGTGCACTAATTTTCTGCTCTTCTTACCTCGTAGTTGTTGTCCAGGGTGATGGTTTTGAAATTTTTTAGCTTCCTCAGATCCCAGAGCTTCACTGAGCTGTCCTGTGCACCTGGAGACATGAGAGAGGAGGTGAGGTGAGCAGGGCCAAACATTTACTTTTTGATCCACCAGCCACTGTGTCAAGTAGTTAAAAAAATAAAATCATCTACCAGCCACTCAGATTTTCTTTAACCAGCCAAAATATTTTGTTTCACAATAATTACACCAACAAAACATGAAAAAACAGATGAGCATGCTTTGTAATGTTTCTAAAACAAATGTAGAACTAGTAAGAAGTAGTGGTATATTGTTTCATTTCTTTTGTGACCCGAGTCTTTTAACCAAAATATCACAGATACATAAATGTTCACCTGCCCCTTTAAGGTGGAGGTTGCCATGGTAACGTGACTCAAGTCATGTTTGTGCCATTGAGTCTGACTAGAAGATACATTGTCCTCGTACCTAGCAGTTGAAACTCGAACATTAAAAAACAACCTAGCTTGTGAATGTAAACAATGTAAATAACCAAGAAACAAGGACAAAGTCTCACTTCAGTAGACTTTAATTTCAAGTAAATTAGACAAACTTTTATACCTGTGTGCAGCGCTTCTAAAAATTAATCTTTCAACTCAGCTCTTCACATGCAGTTTTGCAACACAAGGTGGGATAGGCTACAGGATTTGTAGTTCTCTGACTTTAATTTACCAGCTCTGAAACAAAACGGCAGAAATACCTAGAAAACAGCCACTGAATCATTTATTTTTGCTATAAATGTGATCATACATATTTTTATTCACAATTGGCTCAGTGTTCTGTCACTCATGGGGACACTACGTCACCACAAAATCTACAGGGAGAGCTTGAAAATTCAAGACCCTTGGGTACTGCCATAGATTTACATTATAAGTGCCCATCCAAGAAGGCTCAAGGTCATTGGCCACTGATAAAATTACGTTAAATTAAGTTATATCTACCGTAGCTTTGATATGACTGATCATGTCCACATCATACTTTCAAAATCTTAGCTAACAAGATAGACAAGCAGTCGTCATTATGAATCAAGTCGACAATCTACTGGCAAATCCTTTTCCATGCTTGTCATATGAAGAGAAATTATAGATAAAACGTATCGGTGCTCATCGGCCATAAACGTTACACAACAAGTTGGAAATAGCAAATTCAACAATGAGTGGTTTGGAAGTAATCACTATCCTGCTATTCAGTGGAGTGGGTGAGTGGTCCAAGTCTGGGTTTAAAGTCTCTTTTCCAAGCTTGAAAGGACAAACATTCACATGGTCATGAGCCAGAAAAGGTTGAATACATTGGCTATGCTGTCAACACAGCATGACTTCTGCCAAACTTCAGTGAGATCAAGACGACTGGGAACTCTGGGGGGGAAAAAAAGAAAAAAAAGAGCTCCGACTGGGAAAATATGTTTTGAAAGGTCATCCAACTCGGAGTTCCAAGTCGGGAACTCTTTATAGAGCGCCGACCTGAAGACCACTGACGTCATGATTCGGCTTTTTCCCCCCCAGAGTTCCCAGGTGTCTTGAAAGCACCATAAATCCAGAGAATGCCAGACTTTGATGAGAAAGTTTTCCCACAAAAAGGACCACCGAGCCACCTTCCTGTTCAAGTGAGCACAGCTCAACAAGTTGAGTCCAGCAATGTATTGTATGCTGCTGCATAAATGATGTAATATTCCAGGGAGATATGTATACTGTAGACCAAAAAGTAATACTAAGTGTATGTTGTGTAGTAAGCTATTAGTAGCCCATGTGCCTCACCCTAATAATCTGATCCCTAACTTAGCCTACTGTTCTGACTTGTTGGTGCACATGTAGCCTATAGCCTGTTTTAGTGAAATGTAATTGAATATTGTAAGAAATGGCATTGTCTGCTTAGATGCCCCCTTTATTTATCCTACGGTTCTGACTTGGTGTTCAGGGAGAACACTAAGAACGGCCCATGTTCTGAATTCTGTCATGTGTACATTTCAGAAGTGCTGAACAAATAGTTATATTGACTACGTCTGTCCTAGCTCGCTCATTAATGTCTTAATCAAAATTACAGATTGCCTCTTGTCCGCTCGTCGTTCGCTTATGCCATAGTTTGTACATCTCAATTGTCAGTAGAAACCACATTTGTTAAAGCAAGTCAGCCATATCAGTTATGTTTTTTTTTTAAAAAGGCAGTTTTGCTGCTAGACAAAGCTCTGCTAATACAGGTGTAGCGGTGGTAAGGATTCACTCCATGGTGCTGAACAGAAAGCTCAGCTGTTGAGACAGCTTTATGTAGGTCAATTTGTAAGTCGCTCTGGATAAGAGCGTCTGCTAAATGACTTAAATGTAAATGTAAATGTAGGCCCTAACAGTTTGTGGGCAGATTTTGTCACCGTTAAAGTGCAATTAATGTATTGTTTAGTGTTGTGTTGTGGCTTTTCTGGCCTGCATCCCAAAAAATGAGGGGGAGTTTGCCCCACCAAGATTTACATGCTAAAATCACCACTGGAGGTGAGCAATAATGTCTAACAGTGTTTACACAAAGGAATAAAGACAACTTCACACACAGTCGCTCACTCACAGAGAGTGTAACAGAGACTGACACACACACAAAGCTGATCTTCTCTCTCACGTGTGCGCTCACACATACACACTTCTCTCACATACACACTTCTCTCACAAACACACAGCAATCTCACCTGTAGCCAGGTAGTATCCGTTCTCAGAGAAGGCGATGGAGGTGACGGGGCCGACGTGGCCGGGGAAGTTGGCCACGTTGGTGCGCTCCTTCAGGTCCCAGATCTTGATCTGAGAGTCGGCCGTCCCCGTCCCGAAGATCAGACCGTCAGGGTGGAACTGGGCACAGGTCAGAGCTGGAGGGGTACAGGACAGGATGTGCAAAGAACATGTATTTGCAATGTATCCGTGTGCTTTCGGAGAGTACAGGGGACTGGGTGGTTGGAAATATTGTCTTTTATTTCGGTTACTCCAGTTAGGTACTAGGTCAGTCAATTCACAGGGGGGAGGATGGATTAAATGTTATTGTTTTTTTGTCTGTCTATTTACATAGGAAAGACAACCTGGCATTTAGGGGGCTTGATATGTGGGAAATGATTTGGTGGGCTGACCCCACAGTTAGGAAATGCTACTTTTGGATACCGACAGACAATTAGGAGGAAGCTGGTCCCTAGCAACATGTGGTCAATAAAATGTCTTGTCCCTAGCAACAAAACGTCTTGTCCCTAGCAACATGTGGTCAATAAAACGTCTTGTCCCTAGCAACATGTGGTCAATAAAACGTCTTGTCCCTAGCAACATGTGATCAATAAAATGTCTTGTCCCTAGCAACATGTGGTCAATAAAATGTCTTGTCCCTAGCAACATGTGGTCAATAAAATGTCTTGTCCCTAGCAACATGTGGTCAATAAAACGTCTTGTCCCTAGCAACATCTGATCAATAAAATGTCTTGTCCCTAGCAACATCTGGTCAATAAAATGTCTTGTCCCTAGCAACATCTGGTCAATAAAATGTCTGGGAAGACAAAGAGACGGGTCCAACGGTGTGGTCCAGCGATTAGAGCTGCCGCAATCGCCATGGTTCAAATCCAGCCCACTGCCATTTCACTCCCCCTCCCACCCTGTGGCAGACTAGTGTCCTGTCTAGGGGGTGTACCTATACATCAAGCTGCCTCACACCACAGAAACAGGATATATGCTCCTGCCCTATGGGCCGTTCTGGCTTGGACAAGGCTACTTACGTACTCCGGTCTCCTCAATAGAAATGATAAAGAGCGGGAGAGAGAAGCACTCACCACATCCTGCAGCCTCATCAGTGACCTTGGTGAGAACACGACCTGTTTGGATGTCAGAGAAGGCCCAGTACTGATGGAGAGAGAAAAGGGACGAGATAGTAAGTAGATAAAGAGGGGGAGACAGTAGATTAAAAAAATTAAGTCTTCACATAACATTCTTGACATCCAAATCCATGTGTGTTTTTCGTATTTGTGTGTGTACATGGTGTGTGTGTGTGTGTGTGTTACCTGATCCTCGGAGGAGCTGAGCAGGTAGTCTCCGGTGGCGTGGAGGGAGAGCCCGGTGACGCTCGCCTCGTGAGCCCGCACCACCTGGACACAGTTGCCCCCGGTAACGGACCACACGCGGATAGTGCTGTCTGGAGAGGCCGAGAACACTACCGACTGGAGGGAGAGAGGGAGAGTACGCAGAGAGGGAAAGGGGGGAGCAAGAGAGAGAGAAATTGTTGTGGTAAGGGATAGAATTAGAGTAATTCCAGTGCAAGAGATTGCTGCGGACTATGTGAATGGAGAGTAAAGGAAAGGAAGTGTGTGTGTGTGTCTCACCTGAGAGGGGTGGTAGATGACAGAGGTGACCTTCTTGGTATGTCCTTTCAGGGTTGCGATGATCTGCTCCTCCTTCTTATCAAACACCACCACGTTCTTATCAGCCCCGCCTGTAGAGGGAGACAGAGAGGTTAGGGGTTGGGTCCCAAACGTCACCCTTCTGGTTAAGAGCAGTGCACTATATAGGAAATGTAGGGTGTGCCATAGTATTTTTGGTTTCCTCAAGGGAAGGAGGAAGCATTTTGATGGAATTCACACAGAAACAATGTGTGTGTATATCTACAATGGGCAGTGGACTGTGTGTGTGTGTGTGTGTGTCTCACCAGTGAGCACTTTGTTGGTGTCGGAGGGACACAGGTCCAGAGACAGGATCCCAGGCACACTGGCACTGTGGAGACCCTGACAGACAGACACACAGAGAGACAGGAAGAGACAGAGAACCATCATTTAGAGCTGTGTTCAGTAGGAATGAAATGGAAGAAAAATAATCTGAAACAGGGAGGAACCTTTCTGAACGTGCCCAAGGTTTGAAGAATAAAGTGTTCCAACACCAGCCATAGCTAGAGGTCACACACACACACACGTACTCACAGCATGGGTAGCCACTTGTCTGTACTTGCTGAGGTCCTCCGTTCGGACCAGCTCTTCTGGAACCGTCTTTCCTCTCTGTGGGAAGAGAGAGACGGCAGAGGTGAGGTTTGGACAAAAAGGTATCCTAGCATGGCTACGTCCCAAATGTCACCCGACGGCCGCCGTTCAAAAGTAGTGCCTCACGTAGGGAGTAGGGTGCCACTGGGGACACAGCCCATAGCCTATACTAAGCTGACAACTGGTTGGACATTAGGTTGGTTCTTCTATGAATAGCAACAGGGAAGTTGTTTGAAAAGGACTTCTTTGGCGTTTGGAATAGTTACCTTCTTTCTCTCCGTGGTCAGGACAGTGGCCTTGTCTTGCAGCTGTGGAGAGAGGCGGACATCTTAGTATATGCCACTCTGTGCTGTGTAGTGTGACGGCATGGTTGATTGGTTATTTCAAGGTTTGATACACCACAGCCTTATATGGTACTATTTGCAATATCATTCCTCTTGTACTGTGGATGTGAATGTATGTGAGGTCATCGCTTACCTTCTGTATGATCTCTGGTATCATTCCCACCTGCTCACTGACCTCCATGGGCTCTCCTGCACCTCCAGCCTGCGAGATGAAACACAGAATCAATAACAAACGAGAATGGTACATTCCTTATTAGAAAATGTGTATTTGCGTCAGCTGTTAAAAAATCATATTTTTATGGACGAAATAGATACTACAACTTTACAGGTCTCACTTAGACCGAAGACTTCAATCGAGAAACAGACTTTGAGCTCATGCGAACCAGTTGACTATCAATTTAAACATATTGACTGAGGGCTTTGAGCCAATCACTGACCGTGACATGGGGCTGGGATGCGACTGCCTGAGCCACCACCAATCCCGCCTGTGGCTTCAGAGTGGCCAGAGCTACGGGGAGAGAGAAGGGTAAAACATAGCAGAGGAGAAATGAGAAGTGACACCCCATGGCCACTAACGTCCAAAGCTGTTTCCAGATGAACATAAGAGTGTGTGCAAGTATGCTTTCATGTGTGTCTGTCTATAATACTGTGTGTGTGTGTGTGTGTGTGTGTGTGTGTGTGTGTGTGCGTGTAAGTGAAAGAGTGTGTAGGTGTATTAGAATGTATAATCAGAGTGTACAAGCATGTGTGTGTATATAAGTGCATAATGTGTGTACACAAGCGTGTGTGTGTGTGTGTGTGTGTGTGTGTGTGTGTGTATATATATATATATATATATATATCTATCTCACCCTCTCTGGCAGCAGTGACCTCCTTGGTGAGACGGGCGATGACCCTGCAGGCGGCGTCGTGCTGGTAGAGGGCGTGGCTTAGTTCTTGACGCGTCGTCTGCAGCTGCTGCCTCAAGGTGAAACTGTGGAGCATCACCGCATCCTGAGAGAGAGAGAGAGAGAGATCGTTTTAGAAGGGTGGGTGTGTGTGTCTCAGTTCAGACACAGCGAAGGGGAGTGTAGCCGAGTATACATGGACTCACCCACTCGTCCTGCAGAGCTTTGAGGATGGCTGGGATGCTAGTGGATGAGGGAGCTTTGGGTCTGATGGGGTGAGAGACTGAAGCGGGGGGGGGAGACAAAGATAGCTTAATGTAGTGAGATATCCCCTGACTAGTGGGGTTACCATTGTTGTTGAAGTGGCAGAATGCACTCTAGCCTAGAGATCACCGGGCGCCATGCAGGAATAGTTGGAAGTCAAATAATATGGATTACCCTTATTGTGTTGACTTCAGCTCAGCATCAGATCTGAACACACTCTCCTCCATGTCTCCCTCACCTTTAATGTCTATCAGCTGCTCCTCGGACAGAGGCTGGCCATTCATAGGGTCTGCTCCATTCTCAGCTATGTACTTCTCAATCAGCCGCCGCTCGAACACCTGGTTGGACACCGGCGACACGCACGGGTGTTCCGGGACCTCATTTGATACTGGATGGACGGTAGAGCGAGAGGGGTAAATGTGCATGCCCGCAATTACAATATAAATACGGCAAACGTAACCCTAGTCAGAAGATGGAAGGACACATTACCGTTAAAGTGTATTTTGCAGATATAACACCAAAGGTGGCTTGCAAATTGAAACGTATAACATGCATATGGTGACAATAATAAGGGAAGGTTCTAGAGACATTGTTATACACAAACATACGTGATATTTTCGGTCTGTGTACCGCTAACGTTCCGGAAGGGCAACTCGACTCATTCATTCATTTGAACTTACTTGCACAAACCAGGGACATTTTCAGTAGCTAGCTAAACCTTCGTACTCCAAGATCACCGTATCAGTACAGATAAATGAATGTTCTTCGGATCCAACTGTAGCCTCTTTTTGTGTTGATTGTAAATATAATAATAATCCGGGTAAATAAAATGTTGATGTATTAATTTTTCTTTCCGTATTCACGCACGTTGATCCGCGGCTGCGCGTGTCGGGTGCAGCTCCGACTATTGCATGCTGGGATAGCATGAGTCTTCCGACCCCGCCCCTAGTCTGAGGTCCCCAACAAACTATAGTGCTATTCAAAATCCTTGGGACACTCGTACCCTAAACCATAACCATTTTAAATGTTAACTTCAATGAGGGTAAGGGCACCCCAAAGATCCCGGATAGCAAGGACCAACAAGAGATAGCCTAAATACTATATGGTCATCAAATTGTGTCAAAGGCAGTGCTGAAACGTGTGTGAATCTGCTTTCACCATTCATGGCAACTCAGAAGAAGTAGACTTATAGTCTAGAGTAGTAGACAATGGACTTGATCGTACAGCTCAGAGCCTCTGCTCTTTTCTGTCCATAGAAACAAATGGATTTGTGGAAGAGGCAGGGCAGGCCAGAAGCAAGGAAGGAGGGTGTGGTCAAGCAAGGCATCCCTCCTAGGCTAAGTGCCCTAAGGGTTTTATCAGAACAGGCGTAGGTTAGTTTCGCCTTATCCTTTTCCCGACATTCGTTTGTTGTGTAAAAAATAAAAAAATACAACAACTAAAAAAAGTTAAAAATAAAAAATATATAAGTAAAAATGTAAAAAATCCTAAGATTATAGCACACAACTCTGCAGGGGGAGGGTGTTAAGGAGTGCATTCACATATATCTACACACTTTCATACGCACACATGTTAGTACAATAATTTTTCTCTTTTTAGTTTTTTAGTTTTTTTTCCTCCTTTAGGTCAGTTTCAGCATTATGGACATGGATGTATCTGTAGTCCATTTGGCCTGTCCCACAGCCTCCTTCAGTGATGGGTTGCGAGTGGCTCTGTTGATGAACTTCTGGCCGACGATTGACTGTCTATTGTTGATTGATGTGAGTCCAGATATGCTGTTAACGTAATGATTGCTGATGTATCTTGGTAGTCTGTAAGCCATTTTTATTGCCATCTTTTGGATTGTCTGTAGCCGATTCATCTGCTGTGGTGAAGCTGTTATCCAGGCTGGTAGGGCGTATTCACAGTTTCTCTGTGGAGATGGGAGAACCTCCCGGAAGGACAACCATCTCTGCAGCACTCCACCAATCAGGCCTTTATGGTAGAGTGGCCAGACAGAAGCCACTTCTCAGTAAAAGGCACATCACAGCCAGCTTGGAGTTTGCCAAAAGGCACCTAAAGGACTCTCAGACCTTGAGAAACAAAATTCTCTAGTCAGATGAAACCAAAATTGAACTCTGGCCTGAATGCCAAGAGTCACGTCTGGAGGAAAACTGGCACCATCCCTACGGTGATGCATAGTGGTGGCAGCATCCTGCTGTGGGGATGTTTTTCAGCGGCAGCGACTGGGAGGCTAGTCAGGATCGAAGGAAAGATGAACGGAGCAAAGTACAGAGAATTCCTTCATGAAAACCTGCAACAGAGTGCTCAGGACCTCACTGGGGCGAAGGTTCACCTCCAACAGGACAATGACCCTAAGCACACAGCAAAGACAACGCAGTAGCTCAAGACAAGTCTCTGAATGTCCTTGAGTGGCCCAGCCAGAGCCCGGACTTGAACCCGATCGAACATCTCTGGAGAGACCTGAAAACACCTGTGCAGCGATGCTCCCCATCCAACCTGACAGAGCTTGAGAGGATCTGCAGAGAAGAATGGGAGAAACTCCCCAAATACAGGTGTGCCAAGCTTGTAGCGTCATACCCAAGAAGACTCAAGGCTGTAATTGCTGCCAAAGGTGCTTCAACAAAGTACTGAGTAAAGGCTTTGAATACTTATGTAAATGTGATATTTCAGTTATTTGTAAAAAAAAAAAATTGCACAAGTTTCTAAAAACCTGTTTTGCTTTGTCATTATGGGGAATTGTGTGTAGATTGATTGGGGGGGGGGATTTAATAATTTTTAGACTAAAACTGTAACGTAACAAAATGTGGAAAAAGTTAAATGGTCTGAATATTTTCTCAGCGCACTGTACGTATAGGTAGGGGTAAAGTGACTAGGCAACAGGATAGACAATTAACAGTAGCCGCAGCGTATCTAATAAACACCCTATTTAATACACTGGGCTCTGGTCAAAACATAGACCATAAATATCCAAGTATGCTGAGTACATAGTAGTAACACATTGTAAGTGGTCAGAGATACAAACTGGTGCTGCATAGAGAAGTGGTGTTGGCTGAATATAATTCTTAGTATTCAATTACCTCTGTTAGGTCATGTTGAAGTGTGAGTACGTCATGGAAATAGACACAGCATCAGGATCCCTTCCCAGCGGTTTGGTTTACTGGCCCTTCGTTCCAAATGGCACCCTATTCCCTATATAGTGCACTACTTTTGACCCGGGCCCATAGGGGAATAGGGTGCCATTTGGGACACACGATGTTTGTCACTAATTAGTTGGATATTTGTAGGACTACAGGGCTGCTCAGTAAGCTGTGGGAAGGAGGGGGGTGGGGTGAGAGGGATGTGAGGGGGGATAGAACACAACATGCTAAGAGTGAAACACACGTCATCTGTCAATCACCCCCTCCTGTTCCCCTTACGGCTCTGCAATGTCTCCCAAATGAACTCCCTCGCCCCCCCCTCCCTCTTTTCTCCTCTCCACCTCCCTCCGTCGCTTCCTCGTCCCCCCATTCCCCTCCAGACAAACATGAGTATGAAGCAGGCAAACCCCTCCTGGCCCTCCTCCTCCTGCTCGGTATCCCCGCCCGTGTCTGCTTCTGTTGCCAGAAGGAGATCTTCAAGAACAAATCCCCGACACCACCGCCATCCAACTGGACAACCCCGAGACTCGGCACCCCCCCCCCCCCTCCCGGCTACACCACGCCCGGAGGAGGGGTGTCCCCTGGACCTGGTGTCCCAGTCAGTGATAGTTAGATGGTGGCTTGGCTACCAAATGGCACCCGATTCTCGCTATTCTGTAGGTCTCTGGTCAAAACGAGTTCACTTGGGAATACGGTGCCATTTGGGACAAATCCCTTGTAGAAGTTGCCTTTAGGTTCCCCCCTCTAATCTGTTTCCCCTCGTCTCCCATGCTGTGCTACTGTAGTAATGACATTGTTGCGGTGATGCATGTTTTGTAGTTGAACGGTATTAACTTGACGTGTGTTTTTCTGTGGTTATTGCAGACGTTCTATCATGGTATATGAACCATTTATTATTACTCATTTAACTACATACTGTGGTGTGTTGGTTTTTGCATGCCTTGTGTTTTGTATGTAATTGGAGTCGATAGCGATTCTATGTGTGTGTGTGTGTGTGTGTGTGTGTGTGTGTGTGTGTGTGTGTGTATATGTCGTTTTCTTATCTTTGTCTTGTCATGTTCCATAATGTGTTTGAGTATACAGAGGTCCTTCTGTCTATCTAACTTTGGGAACTGTGGTTGTCCATGTATAGTATCTGTTTATGTACTGTTTATGTACTGTATAGTATCTGTTTATGTACTGTTTGTGTACTGTATAGTATCTTTTATGTACTGTACTTGTGTGTGTGTGTATATATATATATATATATATATATATATATTAGTATTCAAAATACTTTATTTATCCCACAAGGGGTAAGTATGTAGGCCGAGTGCATATATGTAAAAACATAATCACAACTACACAGCACCAATAGTGTATTTGAGTATATAAAAGTATATTTGAGTCCCTCTGTCTAACTCAGGGAACTGTGGTGGGAACTGGGAACTGTGGTGCTTCACCATGTACAGGGAGGTTACCCTCAGGTTCACCCTCCCCCACCCTCCCCCAACCCTGGGATGCCGGACCCCCACCTCAACTAGTGAGTCCATCCATCTCTCCTCTCTATCCTTTAATACTTCTCTCTCTCTCTCTCTCTCTCTCTCTCTCCCCCAAACCAGTGAGTTCATCTTTCTCTCTCTCTCTCTCCTTTACTCTTTCTCTCCATCTGTTCATTATATCAGTGTTTGGAATGGTTCTTGTTAGGAAACCCTCTTAGTCCGCCTGTCAGGTGTGAAAATCCTCAGGAGAAGAAACAAGGAAGAGAAAGAGTGTGGCAGTGTTTTGTTTCAGTGCTTCAGCCCTCCACAGTGGGGTGGCCCCCCGCCCAACCAGCCACAGTACAATCCTGGTGCTTCTCCGATGGTGGGGCTTTATACTCTTCTCTACTCTATTCTACCCTACTCTACACTCTTAGAAAAAGGGGTTCCAAAAGGGTTCTTTGGCGGTCCCTATACGAGAGCCCTTTTTGGTTTCAGGTAGAACCCTTTTGCGTTCCATGTACAACCCTCTGCAGAAAGGGTGTGTGTGTGTGAGGGGTATGCTCCGGTGATGTACAGCGCCCCCTCAGGGAAGGAGGAGATACAGATGGAGAACATGTCTCCAGCTGATCCCCTCCTTGCCCGTCCACCACCCTAGGTCAGTCCTCACTCACCCTCTCATACACACACACACCCTCTAACACACATATATGCACACCCTCTGACATTGTTCCTCCCTCTTTCCCCCTCCCCAGGCCTCGTCGCCCGTCTCCCCGCCCGCCTCTGACGCTGTGCACTCCACAGACGGAGCCTTCCTATTCAACATGGACACAGGAAAAAAACGCCCCCACCAACTTCCTGTAGAATCGGTCCAATCGGTTAATATAGCCACGGCTCTGTGCCAGTACGGCTCAGTGACTGTTATATGGATTGGAGAGGAAGCAGTATGTTGTTGATGTAACTGTGAACTAGACGACATTGCCCCTCAGATCACCTATCCAGTGTTATTTTTCTGACATAAGACATTGTATTATACCTTTTACAAGGCTATATTTAGATGACCCCTGTTAAACCATGGGGCCTGTTTGCAATTCAGCCAATCGTGAAGAATAGAGCTGACTACTTCAAAATGGAATTACCTCAATGGCGCAGCCCATGCTGTCACGGATGCTAGGATGGTACATGTACAAAGATGAGTCCTCTATCTCTATGGTGCGGCCTTACATTTTTGTAATGTGTCTTTTTTTCCAACTCAACGGTGAAGATGGTATCGATCAAACACTCTAGTCGTGTTCCCCTGCTGAGATGTTGCATGCATCAGCCAATGGTTGCGTGCCACGTCATCGACTGTGCCGTCGGGCACCCGATAGCTATAACATATGGTTAGCTGATACGTAAAATAGCTATCCAAGAGTTGTAAGAACTGGCATTCGTCAGCAACGTCTGAGGAGAGGAACACAACCGATAACTGCCTTTCAGGGCTCTACCTGGAACCAAAAATGGGGACAGCCGAAGAACCTTCTTGGAATCATTTTTTTCTAAGAGTATCATTATCCAATCAGAACATTCAGAACCCACATCACACCTAATCATACAATCAGAAGCCACTAGGAAAACTCATCATCCACTCAAGATAGACCAAGCAAACCTCTCCGCCTGTTGGGTAGGTAGCTAATTGCTGATAGCTACTTCCTGTTGTGTATATTTAAACAGTGTATACAGTATATATGCAAATACATTCAGAAATGCCTTTCCATGCCAAAGTATAGCTGTTTGTCATTATATGCATGGTGCACCATTTTAGTACTACATATGAAACTGTCATTTCAACAGGGTTTGTAGAGTTAAATAACTGCTTAGGCAGCTTATTAATACATTGGGAGGGTTCTATTGTATTAAGATGTTATATATCGTCTGCATAAAATCCTATTTATCATATGTAATGTCTTTTATATAATGATGCACTCCTGAAGGTTTTACAGACAGTGGACGCGTTCGAGCGGATCACTTTTGTCAAGTTGGTGACCGTCGTTGGTCACCTTTCAAAGTGTGTTGAATTATGGGGATACAAATGATCCCACTTGTGCCTACATGTCGAATGCATGAACTTTACAAAAATCAAAGGTCACTGATAAGAGAATTATCTAATAAAGGTAAATGAATCAATAAACCATTATGAATTATTAGTTATGTAGCATGCTTAATGAATAATCAATGTAATGATTATTTTCTACTTTTAAACTCGGACAAAACAGAGATGCTTGTCCTAGGTCCCAAGAAACAAAGAGATCTTCTGTTGAATCTGACAATTAATCTGGATGGTTGTACAGTCGTCTCAAATAAAACTGTGAAGGACCTCGGCGTTACTCTGGACCCTGATCTCTCTTTTGAAGAACATATCAAGACTGCTTCAAGGACAGCTTTTTTCCATCTACGTAACATTGCAAAAATCAGAAACTTTCTGTCCAAAAATGATGCAGAAAAATTAATCCATGCTTTTGTTACTTCTAGGCTCGACTACTGCAATGCTCTACTTTCCGGCTACCCGGATAAAGCACTAAACAAACTTCAGTTAGTGCTAAATACGGCTGCTAGAATCCTGACTAGAACCAAAAAATTTGATCATATTACTCCAGTGCTAGCTTCCCTACACTGGCTTCCTGTTAAGGCAAGGGCTGATTTCAAGGTTTTACTGCTAACCTACAAAGCATTACATGGGCTTGCTCCTACCTATCTTTCCGATTTGGTCCTGCCGTACATACCTACACGTACGCTACGGTCACAAGACGCAGGCCTCCTAATTGTCCCTAGAATTTCTAAGCAAACGGCTGGAGGTAGGGCTTTCTCCTATAGAGCTCCATTTTTATGGAATGGTCTGCCTACCCATGTGAGAGACGCAGACTCAGTCTCAACCTTTAAGTCTTTACTGAAGACTTATCTCTTCAGTAGGTCCTATGATTAAGTATAGTCTGGCCCAGGAGTGTGAAGGTGAACGGAAAGGCTGGAGCAACGAACCGCCCTTGCTGTCTCTGCCTTGTCGGTTCCCCTCTTCCCACTGGGATTCTCTGCCTCTAACCCTTTTACAGGGGCTGAGTCACTGACTTACTGGTGTTCTTCCATGCCGTCCATGGGAGGGGTGCGTCACTTGAGTAGGTTGAGCCACTGACGTGGTCTTCCTGTCTGGGTTGGCGCCCCCCCCTTGGGTTGTGCCGTGGCAGACATCTTTGTGGGCTATACTCGGCCTTGTCTTCGGACGGTAAGTTGGTGGTTGTAGATATCCCTCTAGTGGTGTGGGGGCTGTGCTTTGGCAAAGTGGGTGGGGTTATATCCTGCCTGTTTGGCCCTGTCCGGGGGTATCATCGGATGGGGCCACAGTGTCTTCTGATCCCTCCTGTCTCAGCCTCCAGTATTTATGCTGCAGTAGTTTATGTGTCGGGGGGCTAGGGTCAGTCTGTTACATCTGGAGTATTCTCTTGTCTTATCCAGTGTCCTGTGTGAATGTAAATATGCTCTCTCTAATTCTCTCTTTCTTTCTTTCTTTCTCTCGGAGGACCTGAGCCCTAGGACTACCTGGCATGATGACTCCTTGCTGTCCCCAGTCCACCTGGCCATGCTGCTGCTCCAGTTTCAACTGTTCTGCCTGCGGCTACGGAACCCTGACCTGTTCACCGGACGTGCTTGTTGCACCCTCGACAATTACTATGATTATTATTATTTGACCATGCTGGTCATTTACGAACATTTTAACATCTTGACCATGTTCTGTTATAATATCCACCCGGCACAGCCAGAAGAGGACTGGCCACCCCTCATAGCCTGGTTCCTCTCTAGGTTTCTTCCTAGGTTTTTGGCCTTTCTCAGGAGTTTTTCCTAGGGAGTTTTTCCCAGCCACCGTGCTTCTTTCACATGCATTGCTTGCTGTTTGGGGTTTTAGGCTGGGTTTCTGTACAGCACTTTGAGATTTCAGCTGATGTACGAAGGGCTATATAAATAAATTTGATTTGATTTTGATTTGATCGATTAGTCCCAGAAAGTCTAGTAGAGGCTGGAGAGGGAGAGAAATGTGTGTGTGTATTTAGTGTGCCCAAGAGAGCAGGGGACATATAGTAGAGGGAGTAAAAAGTTCAAGGGGTTCCTAACGTTGAGGGAAAGGAACAGGCAGAGCAGGATAGTGATAAACAGTGTGGGAAGTCAAAGGGGGGATGCAGTTCACCAACACTTTGTGTGTAGCGGTAAATGCACGTGCGTGAGTAGAGAGAAACTACATAATGACTGTTTTGTTATCTTGACCTCAGAACGTTCTCTGCATAAAGCCGAATGAACCTTTTGCAGAAAGCTGAGTCCTTGCCTAATTATTTAACCCATTGTCTTACAAATCTTGGGAATTAGTCAAGGCTTATTGATTATTATCATTAAGATATAAAATTCCTTTATCAGTCACCTACTTCATCCTGCAGCCATCACCTGCATTGCGGGAGGCTCTAGTGTCGCCCAATCATTAAGCTGTTTTTGTTTGACCCACACGAACATGACCAAAGACATGACTGAAACAGGAACCAACTTTGCCTCGATTTATGTATACAGTGGATATATACAAAATGAATGTGATATGAGTCTCTCTCTCTCATTGTTTATACAAAGTACACACATATGATTGCAAATTATGATTGTGTGATATGGGAGTTGGAGACATGATTATTTTAACACTATAAAGAAATACTTTTATAACAATGGCACACTGCTATGTTCATCCGAGATTTGTTGTAAAACCACGTGTCCAACTCTTGGCTGTTGCAGTTGCTCCTCTCCCGATTTCACTCCTCGAATTTCGTCTAGTCATTTGCTTAAGCCTCACCACGCAAACACACCCAGTGCCTTCATCTCTACCAAAGGGAGATTGTCCTGGGGTGTATTCATAAGTGCACAATGAAGAAAACAGTTTTGCAATGGAAAAATGTATTTTGGGGACAAATTCAGTTAGTCCCTACCCGTTTCAACCTGGTTGCTTCCATTAGGTTCCTAATGAATGTACCCCATGTCAGGTCAGGGGGTGAGGAAAATGAATTCTACATTATTATAGTCAGGGACAGGGCATTTCCAGACCATGTAACCAGAACTGGAAAAACACCTGGCCCTAGTTGGTCAAGGGGAGAATCTCAATTGGAGAAGGTCTGATGCCGCTTGATCAAGCTCAAGCTTTTGGAGTCACTTTTAAAACGTTCTTCCAGAACTGCTTTTCTCACCGTCTCATCCCACTACACACACACACACTTTAAAAGGAATGGACAAATCTCAAATGTAGGTAATAGGAAGTATGTATCCATTTGTTTGATTTGAGAACTTGTTTGTGTTGTATGCCGCCATAACTGGAGGAGTGAGAATGAAAGGTGATCAGTGTAGACATGAAGAAAATATCATTTCCAACGCCATATCGTTAGACCTTATGGAATGTTTAGTTTGTTTTTATTCTACGAATATAAATAGCATTTATAGCAGAATAGTCGGTAGGAAATGCACATATCCACCTCAATAAACAGAAAATACCATATCTCCTTGAAAACAAGCTAATCAGCTGTCAATTCTGTTTCACACACAAAATAACTAAGAGATCTTTATGAAAAAGGCTAACTCTTTATTATGCAAAACGATTACCAAAACATTTGCAAACAAAACGTTATGTACAACGTCGTGGTTACGATCCAAGACCTAGATTATGTTCAAAACAAGGCCTTTCAGTTCCCATCCATTCATCCCTCACTCCTCCTCTCCATTTCTCTCACTTGTCTCTCTAGCACCCTCACTTGATCCTCAAGGTCGGTTTTGTCGCCCCCGGTGCCAGAATGCCCGATACCCAATAGGACGCAGACGCTCACCAGTCCGGCCAATCGCAGCACCGTAGTCTCTGTTCCAGCGCTGCGGTCGCTTAGGATCAGGCCAAACAGTCCTAAAACCACACCCAGCTTCAGTAGCCACAGGACCCGCCTCAGAGTGGATGCCACCAATTGGAAGGCCAGGGACAACAGCCAGTAGCCAATGAGAGCCAGCAGAAGCCACTGACCGATATAGACCACAGCATCTGGGGTGATACTGTTAACAGGCATTTCAACTGGAGGAGAGATCAAAAGAGAGAAATACAACATGATATTAGCGCATTTTCTGGCCTAGTATTCTTAAAAATGCTTCCTTTACTTGTCTCCATTCCAAGATGTGGCAAAAACGTAGTCTTAGCAGTGTGTTACTATGTAATTATTGTACCGGTAGTTACAGTCACAAAGCCTAGTAGGTTACTTTTTGGCAATGTGGAGAAAAAGGTTTGCCCGTCTGGCACACACCTAATCCAGGGCATGTCTGTCAGTGGGCAAAGGGCTCCCTTGGCAGGTCAGACTTTCATCCAGTTGTGTTGTGTGTTTACAGAGAACAATTACAGTAAATTACAATGTGAGAGTGTATCTAGTGCTGTACATGGGTTGTGTGTTGAGATGTTGCACAATATGGGATCAATCAATAGATGACATAGGAATGATTTACTTGAAATTACTATTTATGTATTGACAACTGTCTGTTCTATGATTGAATAGTACACTGGTTTTCAGCCCTGGTCCTGGGGAGCTACAGGTTGTGCAGGGTTTTTTTGCTCCAGCCCAGCTCTAAAACACCAGATCCAACTAGTCAACTGTTCATCAAGACATTGATTAGGTGTGTTAGTGCTGGGCTGAAACAAAAGTCTGCGCATGACATGCTTTAGCTCTCTGGGAACAGTATTGGTGACTAACTGGAGTATTGCATTAGCTTTCTGGGCCTGTATTCATAAAGTGGGAATAGGAGTGCTGATTTAGCATCAGTGTTGCCTTTAATATTATAATGAATGATCCTAGAGCAGCCGTTTACCATCAACTCCTGCTGCCCTCAGGAACTGGGTGAGGTACTTCATAACCACATTTGCGCCACTGGCCGCTACCGCAGCCAGATACTTGACCACCCGAAAGAAACACTGATAGGAGGGGAGAGAGAGAGAGAGAGAGAGAGAGAGTTGATATAGGGTTCTGTTTGAGGCAAACACATGGGCCACTAAATACGGAAATAAAACAAGCATGCACAAGGGTTCCCGTATAGGCCGACTTGTTGCTACTTCCACCTACCTAATTCGACAAAAGAACTGATATCATTAGACTAAGAATTTGTGATACATACTACTGTTAAATTGAATTTAGAGCAGGCTATTCTTTGTTCCTCACCTTCTGTGCAGTTTCAACAGACCGCGCACCGACCAGGTGGACAAGGTAACCGTGCGCCTCCTGGGACAAATCCGTGAGCGTCTCCCGGAGGACTTGCATCATTCCCGGGGAATAGTTAAATGACTTCTCGAAGCGACTATATTCTCCCGAACAAGTAACTACCACGGTGCTCAGCACACACAAGACGAAACATACTTTCATTTTTTCCCCCAGACGCCTTACGTAAAGTCAAACAATTAAAAAAAACATCCAACGTCTTTAGATTTAGTTGAGTATGGTTTCACTGCATAAGCATATGCTACAACAATCTAAACTGGCCACTCTACGGACAGAAACATATTGGCTTCAATGTGGCCTATGTCTTACATATGGAAAGAAAAAAAACATAGTCTAACTACAGTTTCCAGGATATAGAAAGTGGGCAGGCCAACTCAAAATGTACTACAGTAGTTGCGTTGCCCTTCTTCATCTTTAAGTTTGATTGGCAAATCGCGTTCAACTGACAAGTGCATACACCGCCACCTACTGTACTGGAGTGTGACGACCTACCTATACCACTACAGTATATTCTCTTGACTAACCCTGGATTTCTAATAAAATAACTCCGTGCAAACCTCACCACTCCCATCACCCCCACCCAAAATACCACCCACTCCCGTCCAACCTCTGACCCTGTCAAACACACTCGCCCTTTCTACACACATTCCACAAAATAGTAATACGTGTTCAACCGTTTCCTCTACCATACAGCCATTACACATTCCAGTACCATATTTCCTATCAATTTCAAAAATGAATTCAATCCCGTATGCCCTAATCTCATCCTACACAACATAACCTCCTCCCTTCTGTTCTCATTACATGACACCATCTCCCGTAAAGATTTCCTTGAACTCTAAAAATGTCTGCCCTTACTACCTTCATCCCAATGTCTCTGCCAGCAATCTAACCCATTTTTTCGAATGAATGTTTTAATTTCTCCTCTACCCAACTGCACCTGTATATCCACAATAGTACTTTTCACTGCTCTTTTTGCTGTTATATCTATTATATTATTTCCATAAACTCCTGCATGAGCCGGAATCCAACCGAACTAAATGTCAATACCATTTCTTTGTAACCCCAACAACTGCATCATTACTTCTAACCATAAATCATCACGTTCTGACTTTCCAGATCTTAAACTACACAAAACCGATGCAGAGTTCGAACATATTACTACTCTTCTTGGTTGCACCTCCTCTATCCATTGCTATCCAACAATTATCGCAAGCATTTCTGTTGAATATACAGACAAATCATTTGTTAGACTTGCATAGACTAACATCGAACTCAATAATAAATACACTTGCTCCCGTCTCCCCATTCATCGTATCCTTCGAACCATCTGTATACACGGCAATACAATAATACAACTGATTACTAATATATTGATCGACTATTATTCCCTCATTATCTTCTTCACACCACTGTTTATTTATTTTTTTCCGATCAGGCTAAAATCAAGTTAACTTGCCCTAGCTTTCTATTTGCAATTTAAATGAGGGTTTGCGAGGACTGGATGAAATTCCTGAAACGTTGACGCCGTAAAACCTGCCCACCGGGTAGAAAAGGGGAAGTAGGACACGCTCGCCACCTACTGTCAAGAAGTCGACATTAAATAGCTTATCCTGCAGGTCGCAACGTTTCAGAACGTTCCGATTGAAATAGGCCATGTAGAACAAACATGCTTCTCTGACATGCAGAATAAGGATTCACATTAGCTCTGTTATTGTCATTTCTATCTGCAACGTTCGACAACGTTTGGCAGTTGACGGCACCAAATGTATTTTATTTTATACCAACCTTTATTTTCATACCCTCATCTCCTGTTGTTGTCTATT
Source organism: Salmo trutta (assembly GCF_901001165.1). Taxonomy (NCBI): domain Eukaryota; kingdom Metazoa; phylum Chordata; class Actinopteri; order Salmoniformes; family Salmonidae; genus Salmo; species Salmo trutta. The sequence continues at coordinate 14,524,083 of NC_042960.1, read as the reverse complement.
TGTTCGACCGCTTAAAAATATGTAGTAGGTGTTTATATCACACACAAAATAGCTAAAATAAATGTCTGAACAAAATAAGTGAAATTAAAGTTTATTTATTCAACTGTTATCATGGGCCCTGGTGTTTATTTTATTCCCTATGGTCCTGGTCAAAAGTAGTGCACTATATAGGGAATAGGGTACCATTTGGGACAAACGTCAGGGTCTTCTTCCATTACTTGTTCCTCTGGGATTGGGCCTTGCAGGTCAGGTAGGCCAGCTTGGTGGTGAACTGCTCAGTGAAGAGGGGGTGGAACGCCAGCATGATCCTCAACATGTTGCCTTTACGGGCCTCGTCCACCGGAGTCTGGCCCCAGATATCTATCTCCTGGGTGGGAGGGGAGGAGAGGAAAGAGAGAAGAGAAGAGGAAGGGCAGGAGAGAGGACACGAGAAGAGAGGTGAGGCAAGGTGGAGGAGTGGATCGGACTCTAAGGTGAATTTGGAAAAAGGACATTCATTTCAATTGTCAGATGTAGTGGTGGTATGTTGAGGATGCTGCTGAAACTCTAACTGTGGAGTAAAAACACTTAGGTGGCATAACGGTCCAGTTGCTACAGTACTTTGGTGAAGATTAAATTACTACCTCTTTTACCTCTCCTACCCCACCCTGAGATGAGCAGGGTCGCACTGTAGCAAAACCTTTCAAAACATTGTGCAACTGAAAATGTGTTTCTTATTGGACAAGTTCAGATAGTACCTCCCTGTTTCAGCCTGTTTGCTTCCGTTTAGTGCCTAGTGAGTGAACATGACCCTGGTTCTTATCAGAGGGTGGCCCCATACTGCCCCACGGCTTCTAATACCTCACACCTCCCCTTCCGTCTAACCCATTTGGTAGATCAGGGGCTGTATTCACTAGGCACGAAATGGAAGAAAACGGGTCGAAACTTTGAGGAACTGGGATGGACTACCTGAACTTGTCCAATAAGAAATGCTTGTTTTCGTTTTTTCAGTTGCTCAGAGTTTTGCTACATTTTTCAATAATGAATATGACCCTGGTTCTTACCAGCGGGGTTGCCCCATACTCCAGCAGCCTGCGGACCATGACTGTGTCCCTCATCTTCACAGCCAGGTGCATGGCCGTGCGTCCATTGTAGTCCTTAGAGTCCATGTCTACTCCAGACAGCGCCCAGGCATGAAGCAGCTGGTAGTCTTTCTTGGCCACCGCCCTGAGAGGGAGGGAGGGGGGTGGGAGAGGGAGGGAGATGGCGGGAAATGGGAGGAGGGGGAGAGAGAGACGTGGGTCAATATTTCTATAACAAGAGTGGCATCTTATTTTTGAATAATGAAAGCACGACTCAAAATGATTCATGTTTATGAATAAGGAGTTACTCACTGCAGCAGCTCCACGCCGATCCTCACTGAGGGCATGGCCAGTGATGCCTCTCTCATCCTCAGGAACTTGACGACGTCATAATGCCTGACATGCAAATGTGAGCCACCATTATCTGGCTTTAGTGTGTGTGCTTTCAATGTTGCTTTATTAGTCCACTTCTAGACTTATTCCAGGTCGACTGCTTACAATGACGCTTTGACAAAGCAGAGCAGGGTGAGTGGGCTACCTGTTGATAATGGCCAGGCGTAGGGGTGTGTTTCCGAAGCGGTCTTTCAAATGCTGGGAGGCTCCTTTGGCCAGCAGGTACTTGACCATGTCCAGGTTACCGATCTCACAGGCCTTCAGCAGGGGTTTGGTGCCGTCATAGTCCCCACAGTTCACATCCATCTGAGGGGGGGGGGGGGTATATGCAAGACAAGTGTGTGTGAGAGAGAAGAAAATGTACCTAAATAAAGAAAACACAGACACACACACACACACATTTTCTAGGATCTCCTGGAGGGAGAGGAAGTCGTTGTTCTCTACAGCTCCGTTAGCGAAGGAGGGAAGCAACTCTCCCAACAGTCCCTTGCGCTCCTGAAGGAAACACAAAGAGTTGAACCAGGTATTTATCATCATGGAGTAGGTGTGCAAGTCAGGTGTAACATCACTGATAAATGGGCAAATGAGTCTATCCAAATTATAGGTGAACTCATATGGCCTTGCCTCTATGTCCTTGTTCCGCAGCCAGCTGAGCTCTAGGACCTTGCCTAGCCATTGCAGAAACGTCTTGTCCCTGATCACAGGGCCTGCGATCACGATCGGTTTTAGGCTGAGGTCCCTCGCTGGGGGTTTCTCCATAGCTGGGACAAAGAGCAGGTGGTATGTATTACGATAGATAATCACGCAGAATGGGTAAAATATCAAAGCTACCGAGCTATCTAGCTACTCTGCTAACGTTACTAGTAGCTAGCTAGCACATCAAGTTCAGATAGCTAGCTAATTGCAGCACTTAGCTATCTTCTCTCTGCTGCATATTGAAGTGGTGAACTAACTAAAGTAGCTTACTACCTTTCTATAGTATCACGTTACTTTATAAACATTGAACAGTTAGTTCATGTAAGCAAACTAGTTTGCTCATCAAGGTATTAGAGCTTGTCAACAAACCAACACAACCGTTGGAGGGCGCGCGCGAGATGAGTGGCCAAATTATTTTGTTGTTTTTGTTTTACAACTGGTCATGTCCACTAGGTGGTAGCAAAGCTATATATTGATCTAAATACGAGCCTCTTTTGGTGGCGCAAAATGACAAATGTGCATACACTTGTTCTTCGACCAGACACAGTAGATTCAATTCACTATTTGTAAAGACCTTGGGTTGTTTAGGCAAGAAAACAAATGTTCACCCTGTTGCTGTCAATTGTCAGTGAAAGCAATGGGATGTTGACGACCATGATGATGGTATATTTGTGGCCGTTGGACAGAAGTCTTCCGTGTACTGAAAATTCCTTGGCAGAAAGAACAGAGATATGTTGCTAGGTTACTCAAATTACAAATAAAGACGTCATCCCTTCTGACACCAGGGAGATGTTCAGCGAGAGGGAAAAAGAGGGAGGGAGAGAAAATAATCATGTATATTTATTTATAAAGGGCTTTTAATATGTGTCCCTCATAACTAAAAACAAATGTAATGATGGAGTGAATAAGTAAATGTAAAGAGCGAGAAAGAATGATATGGGAAAAAAAGAAGGTTAGGAAGGGTGGATGGAAAAAGAGAGGGGTGGATTGTGTGTGGGTGTGTGTGTGGGAGGGAGGGAGGGAGAGTGTGAGATGGAATGGAAGAGAGGGCCAGAGAGGAACAAAACAATTAGTTTTTTGAATAATCTGGAGTCAGACTCCATTGAAGCAGTGAACGGCTCAGCCACTCCACTACCCTGTAACCCTGCCTCCCTCCCAAATGGCACCCTATACCCTATATAGTGCACTACTTTTGACCAGTAGTGCACTATATAGGGAATAGGGTGCCATTTGGGTTACATTCCATGTCTCTGAAAGAAGAGACTGTGAGGGAACAGAACAGGAAGAGATGAGGGAGGTCAGGAGGTCGGCAGCTGGACGGCCCAGTCACAGTGTGTGTGTGTGTGTGTGTGTGTGTGTGTGTGTGTGTGTGTGTGTGTGTGTGTGTGTGTGTGTGTGTGTGTGTGTGTGTGTGTGTGTGTGTGTGTGTGTGTGTGTGTGTGTTTCGAATGGATAGAGACGAGAAAATAATCTCTATGGCCTGGTGCCTAGAATGGGAGAAAAGGCTTTGATTCGAACGATACCAGGAAGTGTACTGTACATGGGAGCCAACCAAAATGAAGTCAACTGTTTCAAATGGTTCCATTCAGTTCCATCCATTCACTGGAGGTTCCATCTGGCTCCCAGAGCACATACATAACCTGATTACTGCAACTCGCTGTTGGCTGGGCTCCCTGCCTGTGCAATTAAACCCCTACAACTCATCCAGAACGCCGCAGCCCGTCTGGTGTTCAACCTTCCCAAGTTCTCTCACGTCACCCCGCTCCTCCGCTCTCTCCACTGGCTTCCAGTTGAAGCTCGCATCCGCTACAAGTCCATGGTGCTTGCCTACGGAGCTGTGAGGGGAACGGCACCTCCGTACCTTCAGGCTCTGATCAGGCCCTACACCCAAACAAGGGCACTGCGTTCATCCACCTCTGGCCTGCTCGCCTCCCTACCTCTGAGGAAGCACAGTTCCCGCTCAGCCCAGTCAAAACTGTTCGCTGCTCTGGCACCCCAATGGTGGAACAAGCTCCCTCCCGACGCCAGGACAGCGGAGTCAATCATTACCTTCCGGAGACACCTGAAACCCCACCTCTTTAAGGAATACCTGGGATAGGATAAAGTAATCCTTCTAACCCCCCCCCAAAAAAGATTTAGATGCACTATTGTAAAGTGGTTGTTCCACTGGATATCATAAGGTGAATGCACCAATTTGTAAGTCGCTCTGGATAAGAGCGTCTGCTAAATGACTTAAATGTAAAATGTAAATGTTACAGAAACACTTCCTGGAGAATCTTATGATGACATTTGATGACATTGCTGTCTAAACCTTCTTCATGTTGTTCTATCATTCTAGGTATTCTAGCGTCCTGTCCATGAGGTGTACTTGTGCATCAAGCTGCCTCACGCTGCAGAAACAGGCGATAGGCTCCAGCCCCTATGGGCCGTTTTGGCTCGGACAAGGCTTACTTGTGTTCTAGAGAGAGAGAACACTTTGTCCTGACTCTCCGGAGAGAAGATGAGCGGGACTTACTATCAGAACAGATGGAGGTCATTTTACAAATGCATTTTGAAGAACAGTATTTTTTTATATAAATGATTTTATTTTAGGGAAAATTAAACCATTATTTAACACTGCATTGTAGTAAAACACTGCATACTATGGAATCACATCCAAATCAATTCCACAGCTTCATGTTACACATTCAAAGACATAACATAAAGCCACAATGGTAGAAACTTAAACAAACCATCAGTGGCGGACAAATCATCAGTATCATAACAGGGGAATTGGTGGAAATCTGTCTGTAGATGTGATTGGTCAGTTAAAGTCCTTCTGCAGCTGTTATTGGTCAGTTGAAGTCGGGGGCAGTGACCTGTATGGGAGTCGAGGGAACATCTTGATTGAGAGACTGGAAGAGAGAGAGAAAGAAAGAAAAAGGAGAGTAGAAAAACAGATTAACTAATGTGAAGGGACATTTTACATTGACTTCAGGTGTCCCTGGCGGTAATTTCAACGGCACTACTCTATTGCCACTACTCTATTGCCACTACTCTATTGCCACTACTCTATTGCCACAACTCTATTGCCACTACTCTATTGCCACTACTCTATTGCCACTACTCTATTGCCACAACTCTATTGCCACTACTCTATTGCCACTACTCTATTGCCACAACTCTATTGCCACTACTCTATTGCCACTACTCTATTGCCACTACTCTATTGCCACTACTCTATTGTCACTACTCTATTGCCACTACTCTATTGCCACTACTCTATTGCCACTACTCTATTGCCACAACTCTATTGTCACTACTCTATTGTCACTACTCTATTGCCACTACTCTATTGCCACAACTCTATTGTCACTACTCTATTGTCACTACTCTATTGCCACAACTCTATTGCCACTACTCTATTGCCACTACTCTATTGCCACTACTCTATTGCCACTACTCTATTGCCACTACTCTATTGCCACTACCCATATTGCCACAACTCTATTGTCACTACTCTATTGTCACTACTCTATTGTCACTACTCTATTGCCACTACTCTATTGCCACAACTCTATTGTCACTACTCTATTGTCACTACTTTATTGCCACTACTCTATTGCCACTACTCTATTGCCACTACTCTATTGCCACTACTCTATTGCCACTACTCTATTGCCACAACTCTATTGTCACTACTCTATTGTCACTACTCTATTGCCACTACTCTATTGCCTGCCCTGTGGCATCCTCTGTGTATTTACACAATCTTGTAAATATTTTATTTGTACAGAAACAATCTCTGAATGAATGGGCGTCGTTTTTATCGCCCTTTTATTTTGTTTGGATTCTGTCTTGGAATATTATTCCTCATTGCCAGCACTTTTGTTTTAAATATGGCAAGCATATGTTGTGATTATAAACAATAAACATATAATAATAACATTTAGACTGAACATATCCGCAAATAAATCCAAGTGAACAAATTAAAATATCTATTCCCACCACATCCTATGATGAATATGATCATGGTAATTAAGCAATAATACCCCAGATAATAACGAATATTACAGTGATAAACAAAATATTAAAGGGGAAGTATTTTAAAATTGTTTTACTTTATTTTATTCAACCTTTATTTAACTAGGCAAGTCAGTTACTAACAAATTCTTATTTACAATGACGGCCTAGATGGTTCGATGGTTCCTAACCCGGAAAGTAGTCTATGGGCCAGGAGACACTGTAATCTGTAATCTGCATGTACTCTACACACATACATACACATTGTAATGTTGTGGTATTGTGGACGTTATATTGTACATTTGTAATAATAGAGTAATAATGTATTTTATGATGTAATGTCATTTATGATGTAGGGTGTTGTGTTTTACTGTGATGTCATTTTTTTTTAACCCTGTTTGGACCCCAGGAAGAGTAGCTGCAGAATGGGGATCCTAATAAATACTAAATATAATGTACATGGTAATCTTGTAATCTACAACTGTAAATTCAATTAAATACTAAAGTTCCCCTTTAATGTATTTTCCTGTCTGTCTTACTGAGTATGGTCCAAAACCCCTCCTCTTTTTGTACAGCATGTAAGAGAGCGTCGAGGAGACGATGATCTGGATGATGGTAAAGAGAAGGAGGGACGACTTTACTCCATAACTGAACACCTGAGGTAAAAAAAGAGAGAGAGAGAGAGAGAGAGAGAGAGAGAGAGAGCGGGGAGCGAGGGAGAGTCAGAGAGAGCTAAAGTTAAACTGAGAGCAAGTAATTTGTAAGAACATTTGTCACACATCGTTTGTAATATTGCATTGTGATGAAACAGATCATTTGAATATGAGAGATTTATCATTTCAGATGAAATATCATTTCTCAATGAGTTATAAACATGATGCATCACAAACACCTTGGGGTAACAACGTACAGTACCAGTTAAAAGTTTGGACACACCTACTCATTCAAGGGTTTTTCTTTATTTTTACTATTTTCTACATTGTAGAATAATAGTGAAGACATCAAAACTATGCAATAACACATATGGAATCATCTAGTAACCAAAAAAGGGTTAAACAAATCAAAATATATTTTATATTCTAGATTCTTTAAAGTAGCCACCCTTTGCCTTGATAACAGCTTTGCACACTCTTGGCATTATCTCAACCAGCTTCATGAGGAATGCTTTTCCAACAGTCTTGAAGGAGTTCCCACATATGCTTAGCACTTGTCGGCTGCTTTTCCTTCACTCTGCAGTCCAACTCATCCCAAACCATCTCAATTGGGTTGAGGTCAGGTGATTGTGGAGGTCAGGTCATCTGATGCAGTACTCCATCACTCTCCTTCTTGGTCAAATAGCCGTTACACAGCCTGGAGGTGTGTTTTGGGTCATTGTCCTGTTGAAAAACAAATGATAGTCCCACTAAGCGCAAACCAGATGGGATGCCGTATCGCTGCAGAATGCTGTGGTAGCCATGTTGGTTAAGTGTGCCTTGAATTCTAAATAAATCACAGACAGCGTCACCCTCAAAGCACCCCCACACCATCACACCTTCTCCTCCATGCTTCACGGTGGGAAGTACACATGCGGAGATCATCCGTTCACCTACTCTGCGTCTCACAAAGACAAGGCGGTTGGAACCAAAAATCTCAAATTTGGACTCATCAGACCAAAGGACAGATTTCAACCGGCATAATGTCCATTGCTCGTGTTTCTTGGCCCAAGCAAGTCTCTTCTTGTTATTGATGTCCTTTAGTAGTGGTTTCTTTGCAGCAATTCAACCATCACATCAAATCAAATATTATTGGTCACATACATGTGTTTAGCAGATTTTATTGCGGGTGTAGCGAAATCCTTGTGTTTCTAGTACAACAGTGCAGTAATATCTAACAAGTAATATCTAACAATTTCACAACATATATCCAATACACACAAATCTAAGTAAAGGAATGGAATTAAGAATATATATAAATATATGGATGAGCAATGTCAGAGCGGCATAGACTAAGATACAGTAGAATAAAATAGAATACAGTATATACAGTTGAAGTCGGAAGTTTACATACACCTTAGACAAATACATTTAAATTCAGTTTTTCACAATTCCTGACATTTAATCCTAGTAAAAATTCCCTGTCTTAGGTCAGTTAGGATCACCACCTTATTTTAAGAATGTGAAATGTCAGAATAATAGTAGAGAGAATGATTTATTTCAGCTTTTATTTATTTCATCACATTCCCAGTGGGTCAGAAGTTTACATACACTCAATTAGTATTTGGTAGCATTGCCTTTAAGTTGTTTAACTTGGGTCAAACGTTTCGGGTAGCATTCCACAACCTTCCCACAATGTTGGGTGAATTTTAGCCCATTTTTCCTCACAGAGCTGGTGTAACTGAGTCAGGTTTGTAGGCCTCCTTGCTCACAACACTTTTTCAGTTCTGCCCACACATGTTCTATAGGATTGAGGTCAGAGCTTTGTGATGGCCACTCCAATACCTTGACTTTGTTGTCCAGAAGCCATTTTGCCACAACTTTGGAAGTATGCTTGGGGTCATTGTCCATTTGCAAGACCCATTTGTGACCAAGCTTTAACTTCCTGACTGAAACAAGTCTCTTCTTTTTATTACCTCTACAGCAGAGGTAACTCTGGGTCTTCCTTTCCTGTGGCGGTCCTCATGAGAGCCAATTTCTTCATAGCGCTTGATGGTTTTTGCAACTGCACTTGAAGAAATGTTCCGTATTGACTGACCTTCATGTCTTAAAGTAATGATGGAATGTTGTTTCTCTTTGCTTATTTGAGCTGTTCTTGCTATAATATTGAATTGGTCTTTTACCAAATAGGGCTATCTTCTGTATACCAATCCTACCTTGTCACAACACAACTGATTGTCTCAAACGCATTAAGAAGGAAAGAAATTCTGCAAATTAACTTTTAACAAGGCTCACCTGTTAATTGACATGCATTCCAGGTGACTACCTCATGAAGTTGGTTGAGAGAATGCCAAGAGTGTGCAAAGCTGTCATCGAGGAAAAGGGTGGCTACTTTGAAGAATCTAAAATATATTTTGAGTTGTTTAACCTCTCTGGCGCATGTGGGACGAATTCGTCCCACCTACGTAACAGCCACTTCAATCCAGTGGCGCGATTTTTGAATCGTTTGAAATACTATTACTTCAATTTCTCAAACATATGACTATTTTACAGCTATTTAAAGACAAGAATCTCGTTAATCTAACCACACTGTCCGATTTCAAAAAGGCTTTACAACGAAAGCAAAACATTAGATTATGTCAGGAGAGTGCCCAGCCAGAAATAATCAGACACCCATTTTTCAAGCTAGCATATCATGTCACATAAACCCAAACCACAGCTAAATGCAGCACTAACCTTTTATGATCTTCATCAGATGACACACCTAGGACATTATGTTATACAATACATGCATGTCTGTTCAATCAAGTTCATATTTATATCAAAAAACAGCTTTTTACATTAGCATGTGACGTTCAGAAAAAGCATAACCCCCGCAAACTTCCGGGGAATTTACTAACAGTTTGCTAAATTACTCACGATAAACGTTCACAAAAAGCATAACAATTATTTTAAGAATTATAGATACATTACTCCTCTATGCACTCGATATGTCCGATTTTAAAATAGCTTTTCGGATGAAGCACATTTTGCAATATTCTAAGTACATAGCCCAGCCATCACGGGCTAGCTATTTAGACACCCGGCAAGATTAGCCTTCACCAAAATCACATTTCCTATAAGAAAAATGTTATTACCTTTCTTGTTCTTCGTCAGAATGCACTCCCAGGACTTCTACTTCAATAACAAATGTAGGTTTGGTCCCAAATAATCCATCGTTATGTTCCATCAACGACGTTTGTTCGTGAGTTCTAGACACTATCCCAAAGGCAAATCACGGCCACGAGCATGGCGCATTACGTGACAAAAAAATTGTAAATATTCCATTACCGTACTTCGAAGCATGTCAACCGCTGTTTAAAACCAATTTTTATGCCATTTATCTCGTAGAAAAGCGATAATATTCCGACCGGGAATCTGCAATGAGCCTAAACAGCCGAATGAAATTTCTCCACGGGGGCGAATCGTGCACGCGCCTCATTCAATGACCCTCTGATCGGCCACTTGGCAAAGGCGATAATCTGTTTCAGCCAGAGGCCGCCTCGTCATCGTTCCTGTTTTTCCCGGGTTCTGAGAGCCTATTGGAGCCCTAGGAATTGTCACGTTACAGCTAAGATCCTTACTCTTCAATAAACAGATGCAAGACGCACGACTCCTTGTCTGACAGGCCACTTCCTGCATGAAACCTTGTCAGGTTTTTGCCTGCCATAGGAGTTCTGTTATACTCACAGACACCATTCAAACAGTTTTAGAAACTTTAGGGTGTTTTCTATCCAAACCTGAATAATAATAATATGCATATTCTAGCTTCTGAGTTGGTGTAGGAGGCAGTTAAAAATGGGCACATATTTTTTCCAAAATTCTCAATGCTGCCCCCTAGCCCGTAGAGGTTAACACTTTTTTGGTTACTACATGAATCCATATGTGTGATTTCATAGTTTTGATGTCTTCACTATTATTCTACAATGTAGAAAATAGTACAAATAAATAAAAACCCTTGAACGAGTAGGTGTGTCCAAACTTTTGACTGATACTGGATACTGGCGACACGCACACACACACACACACACGCACACACACACACACACACACACACACACACACACACACACACACACACACACACACACACACACACACACACTAACGCACACACGCACACACACACAGACCAATGATGAAAGAGGTACTAACAGTGGCATAGTGCTGGTGGTCACATTCATACTCCTCCCCGTAGTGTGTTGCGGGGGCCAGGGGGTGGTTACACGGTGTCTCTGGGTTATTGTGGAGATCAATGAAGTAGAAGATGAGGGCCAGGAGAGAAACCAAAATGGCCACCAGTGTCACCACCATACACACACCCAGCTAGAGGGACAGAGGGAGAGAGAAAGAGAGAGAGAGAGAGAGAGGGAGGAAGAGATAGGGGTGGGAGTCAGGGGCCAGACCTCATTGATTATAGTGTACATTTTTATAATGTAGGGTGTGTGTGTGTGTGTGTGTGTGTGTGTGTGTGTGTGTGTGTGTGTGTGTGTGTGTGTGTGTGTGACTATCTGTGATAAAGTGAAAATCTGAGGCTCGCACCCGACCCACAAATAAATAAATAAATGCGCTGTAGGCTAGAGTCAGAGATGGCAGAATTCTTTTTGACAGGGGGTGGAGGATTTTTTGTGTGTCTATTTTAGATATGTTTCTGCTTATAATTTTGCTAGGCTATTTGTGAGTCAACTTGTCTATTATTGGATACATGCAGCTTTTCTTCTGTCATTATATGTTTCCCTAGAAAACGAAATAAACCCTTGCACACCAGAATCAGTTTGACCAGTTGTAAGGAAATTGAAAGCTGTGAAAATGACCCAACATGTTTCTGATAAGATTTGAGTTTGGCTTGGATGCATATTTATGTGGTTGAAATACTGTCAGCTTTTATGACGCTGATAGATCGCAGCTCTACAGCCGGTCCCTAACTGTGCATTCACATTCTCTCAAGATTCTGAAATAAATAAATACAATTTCTCTACTCCTGTTCCCGAGTCAAAATGTACATTTGTTGTATCATTTTACCCTAGAAATGCTTAATTCTGCAGGAGTTAATATTAAGACTATGTGAGAAGTTAGTGTCCAGATTTCAGTTTCAATTAAACCCATCTGAACAGTAGGCTTCAGTTCCCTTGACGTGTCACAGGCCTATTTGAAGTCCCCATCTTGTGACTGTCGTATAGCGCCTCACAATCTTCACACATAATATATGCACTGTTATTATCCTCTTTTACCACTTCACCAAATCTTTCCCAAACAGGACTTTTATGGCCCTCCCGTCTCTGTATTTTCAACTCTCTATTTTGCAGCTTTTCTCTTATTGAATTAAACTCCGGGATTGTCCTTTTTGCCTCAGTGGTTCGATGTGTGCTCCCAAAAGCGTTTGGCGTGTAGGCTATTTGGCAAGCGTAAAGTTAGGCCCCAAAGTTTAGGCTTTCACACTAATGCCAAAAACATGAAAGAAAACCCTAAATGCAGTCTATAGGCCTAGATATAAATTGCACAACAATGATACATGTATAGATTTTTTTATGTATTATTTTCTCTTTATTCAACCCAACTGCCACCTACCCGCCCTTAATTTTCATAATATTTCATAACCCTAAACTAATGATGTATAAATAAACACTAGATGATAGGGGACACTGTTTTGAACCCACCGTGCCTCCATCTTGGCACTCCAACAACGTTGTAAAAAAAATTTGGTAGCTATTGCCACGTTTATTCTCTAACAGCCGAGCCGTGTGGCTCAGTTGGTAGAGCATGGTGTTTGCAATGCCAGGGTTGTGGGTTCGATTCCCACGGGGGACCAGTACGGAGAAGAAAAACAAATTATGAAATGTATGCATCCACTACTGTAAGTCGCTCTGGATAAGAGTGTCTGCTAAAATGTAAACCTTAACGCATACTTTTAAATGATACGATATGCGTTAAACATACAAATAAAGCAATATCTAAAAACATTTTCCTTAAAGTATAAGTTTTTGAAAGTATTAATGTTACTGTCCCCACTAAAACAACAAAAATACTTAAATGCATGCAATTTTGTCCTTGAAACATTTAAATGAAATAATGTTGAATTCCATTCAATCCTATAGAACTCGCCAACTTGTAGTCCTAAAACCCGGAAATTAGTTACCTCTGGTTCATTCAGCCATCCCTATGTAAAAAATGAACACTGACAATAAGGTCAAAGGTTAACACAGGCTTAGGAGATCTTATAAGTTTTGTTCTATGAGATGATAGGAGTCAGTTAACATGACCTTTATGAATTATGAAGCCTTTATTATGAAGTGCTTAATGTGCTTTTTTTAATTACATAAATTCTTCAAAATTCACAAAAGGTGATGTTAGCTGATGAAGATTATCTCATAGAACTAAACGTATAAGATCTCCTAAGCCTGTGTTTACTACAAACCTTATTTTGAGCGTTGAACCTCTATGGGATCGGTGTCCCTAAACCGGGACAGTTGTTGCTCAATATGCGATAATGTGACTAGAATGACGTTGTAAACAACAGCCAACTTTCTAGGACATAGACATGTCTTATTGTTAATCTAACTGCAGTGTCCAATTTACAGTAGCTATTACAGTGAAAAAATACCATGCTATTGTTTCAGGATAGTGCACAACAACAAAACACTTTTATCATGGCAACTGGTTTGATACATTCACCTCTGAAGGTAAATAATGTACTTACATTCTGTCACGCCCTGACCAGCGAAGTCGGGTATATTGGGTCAGGGTGTGTCATGTTAGGTATTTTTCCTTGGTTTGTGTTTTGTTTACGTTTTAGCCTTGTGTAGGCTCTAGGTGGGAAATTCTATGTTGGGTTCTGTCGATTCCCAATCAGAGACAGCTGTCGCTAATTGTCTCTGATTGGGATCACATTTAAGTGCTGTTTTCCCCACGCTGTTTGTGGGGTGTTGTCTCTTTGTTTGAGCACGTAACGTATTGGCATTTTTTCTTGATTTTGTGTACATGTTTAATTCCAGTGTGTTGAATAAACATGTGTTCGCTCCCAGCTGCGTTTTGGTCCGCTTCCTCGTCACCAGACGCCGAACGTTACACATTCAGTAATCTTTATCTGATTTGTCATCATAAGGATCCCATAAAATGTAGCGTAGTTGTGTTTGATAAAATCCATTTTTATATTCAAATGTTGGAACTGGGTTCTACAGTTTGCCACACCCCACACCTGCTGTCTTTTCTGTAGGGAAGCTAATGATCCATCATGTATGACATTCCTGGCAGTGTGTAACTTAAATGTTTTATTGCCATGGGATTTCTGTATGTTCTCTATAGTTATGTATGGTAATGTTAGGCTCCCGAGTGGTGCAGCGGTCTAAGGCACTGCATCTCAGTGCTAGAGGCGTCATTACAGACCTTGGTTCAATTCTGGGCTGTATCACACCCGGTCCCATTGGGCGGCGCATTGGGAGTCCCATTGGGCGGCGCACAATTGGCCCACTGTCTTGACCTTTCTCTTGCATTTAAAAGATGATGCAACAATTATTTTTGGGAAACCGCATGTTTTTTATTTCTATTATCTTTTACCAGATCTAATGTGTTATATGCGCTTACATTAATTTCACATTTCCACAAAATTCAAAGTGTTTCCTTTCAAAAAGTATGAAGAATATGCATATCCTTGCTTCAGGTCCTGAGCTACAGGCAATTAGATTTCATTTTAGGCGGAAATTGAAAAAAAGGCTGCAACCCTTTAAGAGGTTTTAAACAAAAAACCCTACAAAAACACCATTCATTTTCCCATAGGCTTTGTCCAATGAACCATGGCGGAGGTAGTGCCTACAAAAAGACGCCATTACTATTTTTCTCTGTGGAGGACTGCTTTTCTGGGGAGTGCTAATATTGCCGACCAGTGGCTTCAAAGCCTCTCATTGGCCAATACATAGAATCAGCAATCCAGAGTTTATATACATCATTGCCCTAAACCTGGACAACCCGCGGATATAACCGGTTATGAGATCACTAGTGTGAGTGTGTGTACGCAAGCATACCGTGTAGTGGTATTCATACTCACCGATTTCATACTGCTGTGTTTCTCCATCACTATGGCAATGACTCCTGCTGCTATGAACTAGACACAGCAGATATAAACAACTCCCAATTGTCAATAAAATATCATAACCAATGATTAAAAGAATGAGTGGCTGATAAAACAATAATGAAATTGAATGGCAACACTTAAAAAAAAAACTGGTAATCACAATAACAAATTTGATAGAATAACTTATGTAACCATTCAGTACAGAGAGTGAGTATGAGTGAAGGTTAGGTTACTCGGTTACCGATAGGCCACTCCACCAGGGTACCCCAAAGGTCACGACCTCTGTGAACTCAGTGGAGAGAAGGGGGATGGAGTAGGACATCACCATCAACCCAATCATTACCTGGGACACCTGCCAGATAGATAGATAGGTAGGTAGGTAGGTAGGTAGGTAGATAGATAGATAGATAGATAGATAGATAGATAGATAGATAGATAGATAGATAGAACACACACAATCACACACACAGGCCGGTTTACTGTAAATACACTTTGTGGGAACTGCTGATGTAAAAAGGGTTTTATAATATGATTGACTTATTGACACAAACACATTAGGTTCCAGTCGTTCACCACAAATCAATGTCTGACATCTTTATAGAGACAGTAAATATAATGAGTCATGTACAAATACATATTTGATTCTTAAATGCATCAGTCAAACATAATGTGAAGGGGAAAAAAATTAAAGCAGGACACTAAATGCACAGGGCTGAACACAACATGCAATAATAACCACCCCCTATTGTAGTATCTCCGTCTATAAAAAAAGTACAAATAGTCTTTGACATCTGACGCTCACCCCCAAAGCCTTTGGCTCGCCTTTCTGAATGCTCTCGCGCAGAGCCCGCTGTCTGTCGGTCAGTTTATCCGAGTTGATGTCCGTCGTCACGCTCACTGACAGGTCCCTTGAGACCGACACAGCCATCCTTGCGCTCTGGAGTCCTTTGGCGCTGGGGTTCAAGGAAAAGGACAATACGCAATGTGTGTTCAATTGTTAGGCTATTAAAGAGATTGACCTTACCAACACTTTTGTTTAAATTCTTATTAATTATACAACAATAGTGAAACCTCCTGGGTGGACCGTTATACAATCAAAAATCCTATTAGGATAATCGACGCATCTTACCTTTTCCTTTCAGATACAAAATCACTTTAGTATGCCTAATTCCACAAACTCAACTTCTTGTTGCCTAATCTACGAATTAGAAAATTAGATTTCGCAACATAGCCAGTCCGCGTCCGTTCCCTTAACTTTTTGTGTCTCCGCCCGTTCTTGGCACGAACGAAACACGAGTAGGATTAGCTTACTTTCACTGGTGCGAAGCCTCCACCCCTAGCCCACTGTCACCCCCTCGTCTTGGGAGACAGTGATACAATAGTCAATATAAACATTCGTAGCAACCGTTTTTGTGACAGCCTGGACCTACACGGTCATTCTGCAACAACAAAGGACCGTGTGCATACAACAGGGGCTGTTTTCATCAAGGTAAGTCCGTTTTTAAATAGCTGATGAATTTACGTAAATGGTGGATGAAGTTGCGCTGATCTTCAGGGGCGAATCGAGAGAATATGGCAGTTTAGCCCTGATGTGTAGGCAACAGAACAAGATTATTGAGAAATAAGAATGGTAAATAGGCGTTATACATTTGTTTTTAACTGACCTGTATCTTTAAATAAAGGTTTAATAACATGTAGGCTAATTAAATAAATAAAAGAAGACTATCTTTCTATTATGGCGGATATTTGTGCATGGTGCCCTGCCCAAGCCCCCCTCTCATTCACTTGTCCTTGAACTTCATGTTGCGTCAATACAGTTCAGACCAGTCGGCTGGACCGTGTTAATGTACCGTAGTTCATTGCTCTTTCCCCTGCTTTGTTTTCTTCCCTCTCTCCCCTCCTCTTATTTCGTTTGCTTGGCCTAAACAAGCAAACCCTTCCCCACTTCGAATACAGTAGAGTGCATAGTGCATGCAGTGAGGTCTGTGTTTGAACAGCGTTCTACGCTCTAGAATAATGTTTGGTGAAGCTGGTCTGGAAATGAAATGTTCCCATGCCCCCATATCTTGATTCAATTGTAATACATCTCCCCCCGCCCCCGTCTCTCCCCAAGCCCACTGTGCACATCTGTTTTTCATCCAGCAGCAACATTCCACTATATCCAATGGGGACTAGGCCAACTCAGACATGTGGTTTAATTCTCTCTCTCAGACCCCCCCCTCCCTCCCTCCCTGCCTCTCTCCCCTCTCCGCCTCTCTCCCCTCTCCTTTTTTCTCTTATTCTCTCTCTCTGACTCTCTCTCCCCCTCCCTCCGTGCTTCTTTCCCTCTCCACCTTCTCTCCACCCGTCTTTTCTCGCACCTTCTCTCTCTCCTCCTGTCTCAATCTCTCTCTCTCCCGCTCTCTGGCTCTCTCTATCTCTCTCCCTCTCTCTCTCATCCAGTCATTCACACCACTCATCACTACAATCCAAGTCCTTGCTAGGTCAAATGCACCTCGCCCCTCTTGCAGTTACAGCTCAACATGCACATGCACATGCTTGAAGGGATACTTCGGGATTTTGGCAATGACTCTGGTGAAGTAGATCATCTTAGCTTGGACATTGGAGGAAGGTTACATCAGATAAGACCATGGCTGCAGACGGTCTGAATAGCTATTTTACAACTATAGCTAATACATTACTTAGCAAATTACCTTCTCAGTCAGGTTGCTTTGAGGAGAGTCAGGTCCAGCTGTTTTGCTCACAGCAGGGGATTCAAGTAGATGATTTTTCATTTGAAAAGGTGCCTGAGTCAACTGTGCTAGAGAGGCTGAAAGAACTTGACCGTTCCAAAGCAACGGGCCTTGACAACATTCCTGACAGATTTCTAAAGGACGCTGCGGTAATTATCACCCCCTGTGTAACTCACATTGTGAATCTGTCTATTGAACTAGGCTGTTTTCCCAGTGAACTGAAATTTGCAAGGGTCATTCCTGTATATAAAAAAGGGAATAAGTTAGATCATGGAAACTATTGGCCTGTCTCAATCCTGTGGGCTTTATTCGGAGGTCATGGAAAAGATTATGTTCAAGCAGATTGACAGTTATATTTCTTTACATAACCTATTCTATGAGCTCCAATCTGGCTTTATGAAATCCCATTCCACTGACACCTGCCTATTATATCTGACTGACCACATAAGGAAGGAAGTAGATGGAGGGACATTTTATGTTATGGTTATGTTAGATCTCCAAAAGGCGTTCGATACAGTTAATCATGAGATTCTGTTAATCAAACTAAGAGCCATGGGCTTTAACAACTTAGCAGTAAAATGGTTCAGCTCTTACCTGTAAGAAAGAAAACAGATGGTGGATGTGGATGGGACCCTGTCTAAACCCCAAATCTTGAACTGCGGGGTACCCCAAGGGAGTATGCTGGGTCCACTTTTAATTATTTTGCAAATAAAGGATCTGAAAACTACAGTGGGGGAAAAAAGTATTTGATCCCCTGCTGATTTTGTACGTTTGCCCACTGACAAAGAAAGGATCAGTCTATCATTTTAATGGTAGGTTTATTTGAACAGTGAGAGACAGAATAACAACAAAAATATCCAGAAAAACGCATGTCAGAAATGTTATAAATTGATTTGCATTTTAATGAGGGAAATAAGTATTTGACCCCCTCTCAATCAGAACGATTTCTGGCTCCCAGGTGTCTTTTATACAGGTAACGAGCTGAGATTAGGAGCACACTCTTAACTTCTTTGGGATAGGGGGCAGTATTTTCACGTACGGATAAAAAACGTACCCGATTTAATCTGGTTACTACTCCTGCCCAGAAACTAGAATATGCATATAATAGTAGATTTGGATAGAAAACACACAAAAGTTTCTAAAACTGTTTGAATGGTGTCTGTGAGTATAACAGAACTCATATGGCAGGCCAAAACCTGAGAAGATTCTATGCAGGAAGTGCCCTGTCTGACAATTTGTTTTCCTTCTGTTACAGCTCTATCGAAATTACAGCATCTATGCTGTAACGTGACACTTTCTAAGGCTTCCATTGAGAACTCACCATGTTTTTCTTTATCTCTTTGAATGAATACAACGTTGCCCGGTTGGAATATTATCGCTATTTTACGAGAAAAATAGCATAAAAATAGATTTTAAACAGCGTTTGACATGCTTCTAAGTACGGTAATGGAATATTTTGAATTTTTTTGTCACGAAATGCGCTCGCGCATTACCCTTCGGATAGTGACCTGAACACACGAACAAAACGGAGGTATTTGGACATAACTATGGATTATTTGGAACCAAAACAACATTTGTTGTTGAAGTAGAAGTCCTGGGAGTGCATTCTGACGAAGAACAGCAAAGGTAATCCAATTTTTCTAATAGTAATTCTGAGTTTAGGTGACCCCGAAGTTGGCAGATGTCAAAATAGCTAGCCGTGATGGCCGAGCTATGTACTCAGAATATTGCAAAATGTGCTTTCGCCGAAAAGCTATTTTAAAATCGGACATAGCGATTGCATAAAGGAGTTCTGTATCTAAAATTCTTAAAATAATTGTTATGTATTTTGTCAACGTTTATCATGAGTAATTTAGTAAATTCACCGGAAGTTTTCAGTGGGTATGCTAGTTCTGAACATCACATGCTAATGTAAAAAGCTGTTTTTTTTATATAAATATGAACTTGATTGAACAAAACATGCATGTATTGTATAACATAATGTCCTAGGAGTGTCATCTGATGAAGATCATCAAAGGTTAGTGCTGCATTTAGCTGTGGTTTGGGTGTTTGTGACATATATGCTTGCTTTGAAAATGGCTGTGTGACTATTTTTGGCTGGGTACTCTCCTGACATAATCTAATGTTTTGCTTTCGCTGTAAAGCCTTTTTGAAATCGGACAATATGGTTAGATTAACGAGAGTCTTATCTTTAAAATGGTGTAAAATAGTTGATTGTTTGAGAAAATTGAATTGTGGTATTTTAGTTGGTTTTGTATTTCGCGCCGTGCGATGCCATTGGCTGTTGGCTAGGGGTTCCGCAGGCGGAACGGGGTTCCGCTAGCGGAACGTCTGTCCTCAACAGGTTAAAGGGAGTGCTCCTAACCGCAGCTTGTTACCTGTAAAAAAGACACCTGTCCACAGAAGCAATCAATCAATCAGATTCCAAACTCTCCACCATGGCCAAGACCAAAGAGCTCTCCAAGGATGTCAGGGACAAGATTGTAGACCTACACAAGGCTGGAATGGGCTACAAGACCATCGCCAAGCAGCTTGGTGAGAAGGTGACAACATTTGGTGCAATTATTCGCAAATGGAAGAAACACAAAAGAACTGTCAATCTCCCTCGGCCTGGGGCTCCATGCAAGATCTCACCTCGTGGAGTTGCAATGATCATGAGAACGGTGAGGAATCAGCTCAGAACTACAGGGGAGGATCTTGTCAATGATCTCAAGGCAGCTGGGACCATAATAACCAAGAAAACAATTGGTAACACACTACGCCGTGAAGGACTGAAATCCTGCAGCGCCCGCAAGGTCCCCCTGCTCAAGAATACATATACATGCCCGTCTGAAGTTTGCCAATGAACATCTGAATGACTCAGAGGACAACTGGTGAAAGTGTTGTGGTCAGATGAGACCAAAATGGAGCTCTTTGACATCAACTCAACTCGCCGTGTTTGGAGGAGGAGGAATGCTGCCTATGACCCCAAGAACACCATATCCACCGTCAAACATGGAGGTGGAAACATTATGCTTTGGGGACAGGACAACTTCACCGCATCAAAGGGACGATGGACGGGGCCATGTACCGTCAAATCTTGTGTGAGAACCTCCTTCCCTCAGCCAGGGCATTGAAAATGGGTCGTGGATGGGAATTTCAGCATAACAATGACCCAAAACACACGGCCAAGGCAACAAAGGAGTGGCTCAAGAAGAAGCACATTAAGATCCTGGAGTGGCCTAGCCAGTCTCCAGACCTTAATCCCATAGAAAATCTGTGGAGGGAGCTGAAGGTTCGAGTTGCCAAACGTCAGCCTCGAAACCTTAATGACTTGGAGAAGATCTGCAAAGAGGAGTGGGACAAAATCCCTCCTGAGATGTGTGCAAACCTGGTGGCCAACTACAAGAAACGTCTGACCTCTGTGATTGCCAACAAGGGTTTTGCCACCAAGTACTAAGTCATGTTTTGCAAAGGGGTCAAATACTTATTTCCCTCATTAAAATGCAAATAATTTTATTGGATTTTTTTGTTGTTATTCTGTCTCTCACTGTTCAAATAAACCTACCATTAAAATTATAGACTGATCATTTCTTTGTCAGTGGGCAAACGTACAAAATCAGCAGGGGATCAAATACTTTTTCCCCCCACTGTACCTGTACATGTGACCTTTTCCTATATGCAGATGATTCTGCACTGTTGGTTTCCCACAAAGACAAGAATGTGGTTGAGAAAGCCCTCAGTAAATGGCTATATGACAATAAGCTGTGACTTCACCTTGGAAAAACAGAATCCATGTTGTTCGGGTACAAAGTGAAACTGAGGAAATCCCCAGATTTTAAGGTGGTAGTAGGTGACATAGCAGTCGCAGCAAAAGACTAGTTTAAGTATCTTGGATGTGTGCTAGATAACCATCTGAAAGGGGAGAGCATGGCACAAAATGAACCATAAAATTAGGTTCCTGGCTAGAACCTCCAAATATCTGGATAGGAATGCAATGGGGACATTGGCAGGGGCTCTTGTTCAGTGCCACTTTGACTATGCATGCTCTTCCTGTTACAATAGTGTCCCCAAGATATTACAAAGTAAATTGCAGACATCTCAGAACAAATTAGTCAGGATTATTTTTAAACTTCCAGCATCTCGACTATTACCACTTTGAAAGCCTTAGATGGCTTAAAGTGGAGGAGAGAGTCGCTCAGATAAAATTGTGTCTTGTACATCAGATTGTCCACAGTATGGTCCCCAGATCCCCAGATAGTTGTTTATTAGGAACGGAAATGTTATTAATTATCGGATGTTGTGAAACAAACAACAGTTGTGTCTTTCATTGTTTGTTGTCATTACAATCGCTGCCTAACCTTGTTGTATTCCCACTTCCCCTTTCCCTCTTCAAAAGGACCACAATGGAAATAAGCTGTTAAGCTGTGTTGTGTTATCCTTGATGATTTTCTTAAATTGTATGTGGAGGCGTCACCAGCTGGAGCACCCTTATGTATTGATTTTACAAATTGTCAAATAAATTAAATCATTCAATAAAGGTACTCATTGCCAAAATCCTGAAGTATCCCTTTATTAAGCAGAGTTCAAATATCATGCTGGAAAGCATAGAACTCTGTGTGAATCATCAATCAAACCTTTGAACCCAAAATTGCAAACATGCATTCTACTGTTTATCTGCGTTCCAGTGCCTGTGATTACATTTTGTGTTTGTCAGATCAAATCAAATCAAATGTTATTAGTCACATGCGCCAAATACAACAGATGTAGACCTTACAGTGAAATGCTTACTTTACGAGCCCCTAACCAACAATGCAGTTAAAGAAAATACAGATAAGAATAAGAAATAAAAGTAACAAGTAATTAAAGAGCAACAGTAAAATAACAATAGCTAGACTATATACAGGGGGGTACCGGTACAGAGTCAATGTACAATTTTTAGGGCCTTGCATTGGTTACATTTTGTGATTGATTCTGATAAGCATGTCTCCTCTCTCCTTTCTCTTCTCTCCTCTTCCTTTTTTTCTCTCTCTTTTCTCTTTCCTCTCCTCTCTCCTGGACCAAACCCTTTAATTCAGGATGATGTCATCCACTGAGTCAGGAACAGGTGGTCCTAAATTACATCGCCTCTTCATCAAGTTTGACCCAGAGGTTGTAGCGGTAAGAGAATTGAATGAGTAATGGACATGAATTGAATGATTACTATACACTCATACATATAGATAGTCAATACATCTACCAGACTGCTCTTTCCCTCCTTATTGTACCATTCAATTGTCTTTTAAGAGTGGAATTCATATATCTATCTTGTCACCATGCATCAGACACGTGCTCCACGGAGTACGCACTTGCTCACTTCCCCTCATAGACTTAAAAGCATTGGACTGGTGAAAGCAAGGGCTAGAAGGACCGATTGTCCCCATCATACTTTTTGCACTAGTCATTTCTCATGAGCAAGAATGAATGGAACTGGGAGAAGGCTAGAATCGGACCACAGAACTGAGTTTTGTAATCATCGAAATAGTTCCTTTAGATGCAGTTCTCTCTTTTCTCCACCAGGTGGTGTCGATACTGCTGGGTCTATTCCAGGTGCTGTTGGCTGTGCCTCTGTACTACATGGACATTGGCTTGCCCAAACTACAACTTATGCTCCCTTTATTTATTGGCTTCCTGGTAAGATCCTAATTTAATAAAGCCATAAACAACTTTGTTTCTGTCACAGGAGGCTGCTGAGGGAAAGACAGCTCATATTAATGGCTGGAATAGAGCGAATGGAATGGCATCAAAGACATGGAATCCATGTTGTTTTATTTTTCTCTATATTTTTCCCCCTTGCCATACCATCCCTACTCTAATTGGAGTAAACTAATGGACAACAATAGTTCTACTGCTACTTAAAGCTATTTCACTCACATCTACGGTACCTGTAGTTGAAAAATTATACACATATTCCACATTTCTTCAAGTGCTGGATTTTCACCCACATTCGCCAATCCACCATTAATTCTGATCTTAACTCCAACCCTCTGATATCCACAGATTAACCCATCTTTCCCAGTATAATGCCATTTTGCTATTTCCTTTTGCAATACATCCCTCCATTTGACTATGATGTCTTACGACGGTCCTGAACCTATCTATTTGTAACATTTCTACCGATATTGCCCTAAAAATAAATACTTTACTCAAGAGTATAATGATATTTCCCATTGACTGGTGGTGTTTTTTCAGATCCCATAACAATACAGTTTGCAGGTCCATCTGAACCCTGATATTATGACATAACAACCATTCCTGGACCTGATTAAAAAAGTGAGCCACGATGGACAGTACCAGAAAATATATTCTATTGATTCTGTTTCCTTGTGGCAGAGTCTGCACAAGGCTGACTGTTCAATGCCCCATAAACTGGATTGAGCATTCTTTTTGTAGCAAGTATTTATATAATAGCTTAAATTGAAGCGAAGGGATTGATGTGTCAATTGTGGTTTTATTTTTTACATTTTTTTATTTAACCATTATTTAACTAGGCAATACAGTAAGCAACAAAAGTATTGGGACGGTGACACATTTTTGTTGTTGTTTTGGCTCTGTACTTGGATTAGAAGTGACACAATGACAATGAGGTTAAATTGCCGAACGTCAGCTTTAATTTGAAGGTGTTTTCATATATATCGGGTGAACCGTTTAGAGATTACAGCACTTTTTGTACATAGGGGACCAAAAGTATTGGGACAAATTCACTTACAGTACCAGTTAAAAATTTGAACACACCTACTCATTCCAGGGTTTTTCTTTATTTTTATAATTTTCTACATTGTAGAATAATAGTGAAGAAATCAAAACTATAAAATAACACATATGGAATCATGTAGTAACCAAAAAAGTGTCAAACAAATCAAAATATATTTTATATTTGAGATTCTTCAAAGTAGCCGACCTTTGCCTTGATGACAGCTTTGAATGGCGCCCGAGGGGATGGCTGCTGTTTTATGGGCTCCTAACCAACTGTGCTATTTTGTTAGTTTTTTCGCATTGTTTGTAACTTATATTTTAACTTATTTTGTACATAATGTTGCTGCTACTGTCTCTTATGACTGAAAATAACTTCTGGACATCAGAACAGCGATTACTCACCTCAAACTGGGCAAAGATTTTTTCTTTAACGAGTCCAAAGCAAAGGATATACTGCTTCCTCGGGAATGGGCCCAAATCCCCTTCATTTGCGTGAAGAAAAGACAGAGAAAAAGGGGGCGGAGGTCGGGCTGCCTTCTGAGAATTCTTAGGCGAGTGAGTAAACCCCCACTACCATCTGTTCTATTTGCCAACGTGCAATCATTGGAAAACAAAATGGATGATATACGATCAAGACTATCCTACTAATGGGACATTAAAAACTGTAATATCTTATGTTTCACCGAGTCCTGGTTGAACGACAACACGGATAATATAGAGCTGGTGGTATTTTCCATGCATCGGCATTTACAGAGAAGCTAAGGGGTGGGTGTTTATTTGTCAATAACAGCTTGTGCGCGATGTCTAATATTAAAGAAGTCTCAAGGTATTGCTCGCCTGAGGTAGAGTACTTTATGATAAGCTGTAGACCACACTATCTACCAAGAGAGTTATAATCTATATTATTCGTAGCCGTCTATTTACCACCACAAACCGATGCTGGCACTAAGACCGCACTCAACCAGCTGAATAAGGCCATACTCAAACAAGAAAATGCTCATCAAGAAGCGGTGCTCCTAGTGGCCGGGGACTTTAATTCAGGCAAACTTTCTGTTTTACCTCATTTCTACCAGCATGTCACATGTGCAACCAGAGGAACACAGAGACGCACACACAGAGATGCATACACAGCTCTCGCATACATAGCTCTCCCTCACCCTTCATTTGGCAAATCTGATCATAATTCTATCTTCCTGATTCCTGCTTACAAGCAAAAACTAAAGCAGGCAGTACCAGTGACTCGCTCAATACGGAAGTGGTCAGATGATGCGGATGGTACACCACAGGACTGTTTTGCTAGCACAGACTGGAGTATGTTCCAGGATTCATCCAATGGCATTGAGGAGTATACCACCTCAGTCATCGGCTTCGTCAATGAGTGCATCGACGATGTGCCCACAGTGAGCGCACGTACATATCCCAACCAGAAGCCATGGATTACAGGCAACTGGATCCTGGACTTCCTGACGGGCCACCCCCAGGTGGTAAGGGTAGGCAACAACACATCTGCCACGCTGATCCTCAACACTGGGGCCCCTCAGGGGTGTGTGCTTTGTCCCCTTCTGTACTCCCTGTTCACCCACGACTCCGTGGCCAAACACGACTCCAACACCATCATTAAGTTTGCTGATGACACAACAGCCTGATTACCAACAACGATGAGACAGTCTATAGGGAGGAGGTCAGAGACCTGGCAGTATAGTGCCAGTACGACAACCTCTCCCTCAATGTGAGCAAGATAAAGGAGCTGATCATGGTCTACAGGAAAAGGCGGGCCAAGCAGGCCACCATTAACCTCTACGGGATAGGGGGCAGCATTGAGAATTTTGGAAAAAATATGTTCCCATTTTTAACTGCCTCCTACACCAACTCAGAAGCTAGAATATGCATATTATTGTTCAGATTTGGATAGAAAACACTCTGAATTTTCTAAAACTGTTTGAATGGTGTCTGTGAGTATAACAGAACTCCTATGGCAGGCAAAAACCTGACAAGGTTTCAAGCAGGAAGTACCCTGTCTGACAAGGAGTCGTGCGTCTTACATCTTTTTATTGAAAAGTAAGGATCTTAGCTGTAACGTGACAATTCCCAGGGCTCCAATAGGCTCTCAGAGCCCGGGAAATAACTGAAGGTTTACGAGGGAGCCTCAGGCTGAAACACATTATCACCTTTTGTAAGTGTCGACTCAGAGGACCTTTGAATGAGGCGCGTGCACGAGTCGCTCCTGAGGAGAAATTTTATTCGGCTGTTTAGGCTCAATGCATACTCCCGGTCGGAATATTATCACTTATCTACGAGATAAATGGCATAAAAATTGGTTTTAAACAGCGGTTGACATGCTTCGAAGTACGGTAATGGAATATTTAGACATTTTTGACACACCAATGCGCCATGCGCGGGACCGTGAAGAAGCATTCTGATAGTGTCTAGAACTCACGAACAAAACGTCGCTGTTTGGATATAACGATGGATTATTTGGGACCAAACCAACATTTGTTATTGAAGTAGAAGTCCTGGCAGTGTATTCTGATGAAGAACAAGCAAGGTAAGAACATTTTTGGTGAAGGCTAAACTTGCCGGGTATCTAAATAGCTAGCCCTGTAATGCCGGGCTATGTACTTAGATTACTGCAAAATGTGCTTCATCCGAAAAGCTATTTTAAAATCGGACATATCGAGTGCATAGAGGAGTAATGTATCTATAATTCTTAAAATAATTGTTATGCTTTTTGTGAACGTTTATCGTGAGTAATTTAGCAAACTGTTAGTAAATTCCCCGGAAGTTTGCGGGGGTTATGCTTTTTCTGAACGTCACATGCTAATGTAAAAAGCTGGTTTTTGATATAAATATGAACTTGATTGAACAGACATGCATGTATTGTATAACACAATGTCCTAGGTGTGTCATCTGATGAAGATCATCAAAGGTTAGTGCTGCATTTAGCTGTGGTTTGGGTTTATGTGACATGATATGCTAGCTTGAAAATTGGGTGTCTGATTTTTTCTGGCTGGGCACTCTGCTGACATAATCTAATGTTTTGCTTTCGTTGTAAAGCCTTTTTGAAATCGGACAGTGGGGTTAGATTAACGAGATTCTTGTCTTTAAATAGCTGTAAAATAGTCATATGTTTGAGAAATTGAAGTAATAGTATTTCTAACGATTCAAAAATCGCGCCACTGGATTTCAGTGGCTGTTACGTAGGTGGGACGATTTCGTCCCACATACCCTAGAGAGGTTAACATTGACGGAGCTGTAGTGGAGCGGGTTGAAAGTTTCAAATTTCCACATCAACAACAAACTATCATGGTCTAAAACCACCAAGACAGTCATGAAGAGGACATGACAACACCTATTCCCCCTCAGGAGATTGAAAAGAATTGGCATGGGTCCCCAGATCCTCAAAAAGTTCTACAGCTGCACCATCGAGAGCATCCTGACCGGTTGCATCACCGCCTGGTATGGTAACTGCTCGGCATCTGACCGTAAGGCGCTACAGAGGGTAGTGCGTACGGCCTAGTACATCATTGGGGCCAAGCTTCCTGACATCCAGGAGCTTTATATTAGGTGGTGTCAGAGGAAAGACCAAAAAATTGTCAAAGGCTCCAGTCACCCAAGTCATAGACTGTTCTCTCTGCTACCGCAAGGCAAGCAGTAAATATAGGTCGAAAAGGCTCCTTAACGGCTTCTACCCGCAAGTCATAAGACTCCTGAGCAATTAATCAAATGGCCACCCGGCCTATGTACGTTGACACCTCCCATTTGTTTGTACGCTGCTGCTACTCGTTGTAAATTATCTATGCATAGTCACTTTACCCTTACCTACATATACAAATTACCTCGACTAACATGTACCCCTGCACATTGACTCTGTAATGTTACCCCTTGTATATAGCCTTGTTATTGTTATTTTATTGTGTTACTTTTTATTACTTTTTACTTTAGTTTTTTTGGTAAATATTTTCTTAACTCTTTCATGAACTGCACTGTTGGTTAAGAGCTTGTAAATAAGCATTTCACGGTAAAGGTCTACACCTGTTGGATTCGGTGCATGTGACAAATAAAGTTAGATTTGATTGGAGTTACACTCTTGCCATTCTCTCCACCATCTTTATGAGAAATTATTTTCCAACAGTCTTGAAGGAGTTCCCACATATGCTGTGAACTTGTTGGCTGCTTTTCCTTCACTCTGTGGTCCAACTCATCCCAAACCATCTCAATTGGGTTGAGGTCAGGTGATTGTGGAGGTCAGGTCATCTGATGCAGCACTCCATCACTCTCCTTGGTCAAATAGCCCTTACAAGGCCTGGAGGTTTGTTTTGAGTCATTGTCCTGTTGAAAAACAAATTATAGTCCCACAAAGCGCAAACCAGATGGGGTGGCGTATCGCTGCAGAATGCTGTGGTAGCCATGCTGGGTAAGTGTGCCTTGAATTCTAAATAAATCACTGACAGTGTCACCAGCAAAGCACCCCCACACCATCACACCTCCTCCTCCTCCATGCTTCACAGTGGGAACCACATATGCGGAGATCAACCGTTCACCTACTCTGCATCTCACAAAGACAAGGCGGTTGGAACCAAAAATCTCAAATTTGGACTCATCAGACCAAAGGACAGATTGCCACCGGTCTAATGTCCATTGCTCGTGTTTCTTGGCCCAAGCTAGTCTCTTCTTATTATTGGTGTCCTTTAGTAGTGGTTTCTTCGCAGCAATTCAACCATTGAAGGCCTGATTTACACAGTCTCCTCTGAACAGTTGATGCTGAGATGTGTCTGTTACTTGAACTCTTTGAAGCATTTATTTGGGCTACAATTTCTGAGGCTGGTAACTCTAATGAACTTGTCCTCTGCAGCAGATGTAACTCTGGGTCTTCCTTTCCTGTGGCGGTCCATATGAAAGCCAGTTTCATCATAGCGCTTGATGGTTTTTGCGACTACACTTGAAGAAACATTCAAAGTTCTTGAAATTGACTGACCTACATGACTTAAAGTAATGATGGACTGTTGTTTCTCCTTGCTTATTTGATCTGTTCTTGCCATAATATGGACTTGGTCTTTTACCAAATAGGGTTATCTTCTGTATACCACCCCTACCTTGTCACAACACAACTGATTGGCTAACACGCATTACGAAGGCAATAAATTCCATAAATGTACTTTTAACAAGGCACACCTGTTCATTGAATTGCATTCCAGGTGACTACATCATGAAACTGGTTGAGAGAATGTCAAGACTGTGCAAAGCTGTCATCAAGGCAAAGGGTGGCTACTTTGAAGAATCTCAAATATAAATATATTTTGTTTTGTTTAACACTTTTTTGGTTACTACATGTGTTATTTCATAGTTTTGATGTCTTCACTATTATTCTACAACGTAGAAAATAGTAAAAATAAAGAAAAACCCTTCAATGAGTTGGTGTGTCCAAACTTGTGACTGGTACTGTATATGTATTAAAGTATTAAAAAGTGTTTGGTCCAATTATTCATAGCACGTAATGACTACATCAAGCTTGTCACTCTACAAATTTGTTTGATATATTTGCTGTTTGTTTTTGGTTCTGTTTCAGATTTGTTTGTGCCCAATAGAAATGAATGGTAAATAATGTATACTGTAAATAAGAATAGAACATGTTTCTAAACACTTCTACATTAATGTTACAGACGCACAAATATAATAACCCCAAGACATGCTAACCTCTCACCATTACAATAACATGGAAGGTTAGCACTTTTGGGGGGGAATGATATTTGTACTTCTGTAACTTTCTCACTCATCATTATTCACGATTCATTCAGGATTATCAATAATCATAGTAGCATCCACATTAATGCAGAAGTGTTTAGAAACATATTCTATTATTATTTACAATAAAAGTGACTCCAAAATTACACAAAATATTATTTGCCATTCAATGGCCATAATAAATAGGTATGGTGACAGAGGGCAACCTTGTTTTATGCCTCTGGACAATTCAAAGTTCTCAGAGAAGTAACTGTTATTTATTATTTCACATAAAGGATTGTTATGCATGACTTTTACCCATCTTATGAGAGAGTTCAAAAATCCAGGGACCGTATCAGATGAATTCTCAAAATCTGCTAAAATGATTATAGCTGGTTTCTCTCATTCTCATAGTTTTCCATTATTTCTAGTAGTTGCCTAATGTCTCCAATATATCTTCCTTTTAACAATCCCGTCTGATTTTGATGAATCAGACGGGATTGTTAGGACCTTGTTTATTCTATCAGCAATACATTTAGCCAATATTTTAGTATCACAACATTGAAGGGTGACCATGTGTTTGATATATTTGATACCATTCTACCAATTCTGCTCCAGCCATTACCACGAGCCCGTCCTCCCCAATTAAGGTGCCAAGCTTCCTCTGGCTTCTGTTTATATGCATAGGCTATATGTTATATAGTGTGCATCATTGGAGGGTTTGATTTTCTTTTTTCACATCTGTAGCAATTGAAACAACAGATATTGTTTCTACTTTCTTTTAAAGTTTGTGACGGCAGGGTCGTTCGCCTTCGCCTGTGAGAAGTCTCCCGGCAGACAGCTAGTAAGACATTACAACAGTCACGTGTTGCATTGGAATATACACTGCTCTAAACGGGTGTAATCGATTCCATTACTCAAATGTCCACCTGGGTCTACCTGTACAGTAGTCCACATATTGGGCTGAACATGTTGCCCATGGGCTACTGTGCAATGTATATACCCTATTACGTGCATGAGAAGATACATCCATTATATAGCAACATTTAGGTCCAAGATCTTTTTTCTCTTAGGAACAATTTCATCTTTGGGGCCAGGAGATTTTAGTGTCTCTACTTACTCTATCTTCCATGTTATGTCTTTCTCCCCAGCTGACGGGCTGTGCCTACACTAACGTGGCCAGCCTGTTGGCGGGCCTACTGGCTCTGTGTATGTACAGCGTCTCCCTACACTCCGTCCAGGGCACTGCTGAACCCTGCACTCTGCCAAGCATCGACCTGTATGCCGGGGCTGCACAAAAGTGCCCAGGAGAGTACCTGGAGGTAAGGAATGATTTGTGGGTGGGTGGTTGATAAGTGTGGGTATGTCTGAGGACAGTTTGTTTTGTTTGCCACAATGCTATTTTAGTGCCCTGTATTGTGTGTGGCACTGTTTTTTGTGTTGTTGTTTATCCTCCCTTGTCTTTTTCTCGGTCCCAGGGGTTCTTCAGGAGTGTCACAGTCCTACTCATCGTTTATGACCTGGGGGCTCTTATCCTCCACTCTCTCCTCTCTTTGTCCGCACTCAAGGGACTCGGAGTGGGACTGTGCCGAATGATCAATTAATCAATTAGTCAAACTGATTAACCAATGGATGCTAGTTGAAAAACCTATTTTAGAAAAATATTAATCTGTTTTATCATATTTTTTATCAGTGACCACATTTCCTTTAACTTGTTCAAGTTCATGATTGTTTTTTTCATGGGTTTGTTTATTCCTTTCCAGCTTTACAGGCTTACCATTTTTTGAGAAACCTAATAAAATAATTTGTATAAACTCTGTGGACTTCTGATGCTTATTTAGATTGAGGGTTGTGTGTTCAGTGTAAGGTCACTGCTGGCTTTTCATAATAACCTATAAATATCAGGAACAACATATTCTTTCCATACTGCTTCACTTGTGGTTAGTCATTACGTTTGGATACATATAGTGCTGCCAATATGTTTTATTAGTGAGAGTCATGATGACAGATATTGGCCACTGACATAATGTTCCACTTTTTCCAACCAGACTTAATTTACTTTACTGGGTTCCTCCCTGCCAACCTGTCCCTGCTGGCATTCATGGAATAATCGTGTCACGTAGGAGTGGGTTTCCCTTCAAATCAGATGCGCGCTGGATGAAACCATTGCCCCAAAGAAGTGGATAAACTGTCAAAGAAAACTGTTCATGCTATCTAAAGATTTGCTTTCAGGTTCAGCAGCAACATGATCACAATATATTTTCATTTTCTTTAGTTAGAAAGGTCATTCAATTGACACTGCATTTAATACCCCCCCCCCACGGAAGCAGAAAATGGGTCGTTCCAAAAATGGCGGCGGTTCTGGTAGTGTGAAGTGAAACTTTCCAAATATTGCTGATAAAACATAGCTATTCTTTAATCCATTTTGAGGATTATCGTCGAACAGATATTGAAGAAATTATTGTTGGACTACTGCTGTACCCGACGCCAAGCAACACGATCGAATGACGTCGTTTCTTTGAGGATTTGGATATCGCGAACGGTGGGCTTTCCTCAAAGTTGACGGTAGCAAGAGTGCCTTTCATTGAATGTGATCATACCGATTGTTGTTGTCATCTCTACACGGAACTCAAACAACCCATTAAGGCTAGCCAGTCCGTAAAATTACGTTGGATTCTTCTTTTACCGGTTAATTTCACTCAACCAGATTGCCTTGTTTGTATATTGGGGTCAGGGCTCCCGTGCCCGTTTTACGTCATCCGTCACCAACACATATGTTGATGCCTGTCAATGTTGTGTGCCCTGTCGCAACGAATTTCTTGATTTGCTAGCAGCATAACGTACTTAATTTTGCCCGCTAACTTGCTTTATAATGTGATAGCCAGTCTGCGTGCTGTGCCTAACTATAGCTGGTTGACAACAGTATTAGTGTTGGTCAGCTGATGGCAATCCATCAATCAAGATAGCTAGGGTGCGTTCAGCAGGGCACAATGTTGTGGAACGTTACAAACATGCCTCTCTGACATGTAGAATAAGGAACCCCGACGACAGATATCAACAGGGGGTCAGCTCCCACCCAGCCCAGTCAAAGCTGTTCTTTGTCCTGGGACCACACTGGTGGAACAAGCTTCCCCCTAATGTCAGGACAGCGGAGTCCCTGCCCATCTTCTGTAAATTTATTTGAAACCCTACCTCATCAAGAGTATCTTAAATAAGAAAACAATTCCCTGCAGTAGTCTTTTCCTACTAGCACTGACTTTGTTGATAACTACTTTATTGAGGGAAAATGTACTTACTATGACTGTGGTATGTTGTCTCACCTAAATATCTTAAGATAATTGTAAGTCTCTGGATAAGAGCATCTGCAAAATCACTAAAATGTAATAAAATAAAATATATCTATTACTGTTATTTCTAACTACAACGTTTGCCTACTGAATGTGGCCCATGTTTAATGACTAGGCAAAGATGTAGCCAAGATAGCAAGTGGCTGAAGTAACTTAGGCCTGATCAAGATTTAGCACGAGTCTGTTTTATCAAAGCCTAAAATGTATGTAGTAGAGCTTGGCCAATAAACCGAGACATATCAAATTTTAACACCGACCGTACCGATCACTTATCGCAGGCATTTTGCTGATACGGTTCATTACGATAAGTAGCCTATTCTAGAGAAATGTGAAGTTTGAAATTACATAAGTTTGCTAATATTGGTGAATATAATGGGACAATTGATGGCTACAATCATCGAACTAGTAGTAGTTGAAAGGATAGTTTAAAAAAAAACTGTGGTGCACAATGTTATAAACTTATTGTTCTATTTATCGTTATCGCATCAATTCAGGCAATTTATTGCGATATGGATTTTTGTCCCTATCGCCCAGCTCTAGTATGTAGTATCATGGCGGAACAATGCGATATTTTAGTGCTCACATATAACTGTCAATTCTGTCTTGTGTGATAACGCTAGATTATAGTCTAGAAAATGATTTCCCATTTAATATTTGATCAGCCTGCCTGTTCATTTATCAGTTTGTGTGGATCTACTTTGTATCCTGTCAGTTTCAAGTAAAACATTTTCTCAAATGATCTATGTTCAGTTAACTGATGACATTTGACATTGACAGCTCACGTTTCCCTCCATCTGATTGACAGCGGTCCTGGCAAATCAATGGACAAGCTTCAGGACCTCAGCCAATCCGAGTTGGAGGATTTGCTGGACAATACAGAGCGGGTGGAGTCCATGGCATTGGAATCTGATGAGGTAAGCGATCACCTCTTTGCTTTGTCTTATTGTCTGTCTATTGTGTCTTGTATAGATTGAGATGTAGCCTGGTCCCAGATCTGTTTGTGCTCTAACCAACTCCTATGGTCATCTGTTATTGTCATACACCATGTTAGGCATGACACTGACCACAGGAGTTTGCAAGACGGCATAAAACCGATCTGGGACCATGCTAGTCGAGATGCGCCGCTCTTACTGAAATGCCTCTAATGTTTTGTATCTCAGTAAGGGATAATGAATAGCCAAGCTTTGTCTATAGGCCTATCTCTGAGCTTAGACCTTGCTTTTTCTGTCAGGTCACACAACTTGGCTATTACTCAATGTAACCCCTAGATGAATGATTAATCTGAGGATAGACATCTAGGTCTCATCTCACTCTAACCAGTAGCAGTGTCCAGGCTCATCCTGCCCTCAGCATTTTTTTTTTTTTTTTTACAAGGTCATATTGACTTACTTCTCTTCCACCTTTGTCCATAGGTCCAAAACACTAACCATTTGAGATTCATCTGTTTGTCTTCACTCTTCACATGGGGAGTTATGTTCGCTAGACGCAAAATGACCTGTTCCCGGCCAACTCGTGAACGCCAGCGTGACAACGTGCGAACCAGTCGAGCTATAGAGAAGGATCCAATTGGGTAGCGCCGTTGGCAACATTTCAAGCTAGCTGCCGTGTGAGCTCACGGCACGTTCTTATCTCCGTTACACTAGCATGGGCGGGGACACTGGTCTCAGAAGAGAGGACCTGGCAGCTTCTGTCAGACACAGACTGATACTGTATGGCAATGTCATCATTCAACATATTGCCGTGATCTACCAATCACAGAGTCACGTAGAGGAGGCGAGAGTAGTGCCCTGAGCAGGACTTGAACCCGGGTCGCCTGACCCCAAGACGAACGCACTATCCACAATCCTTAAAAACGTTATCCCAAATGGGAGAGATCTTAACATGCTGATGAAGGCTAGGGTCGTTACGGTCGCTTATGAGAATTAGCTAGCTATGTAAGTTGGCGTCCGGTCACTACGATATCTGTTGTACATGGTCCCTGTCAAAAATACATTAAAAAAAATACAATGTATTATTGACTTCTCTTCTTCCTCGTCTATAGATTCAGAACATCCAGCTGGAGAGGGAGATGGCACTGGCCTCCAACCGTAACCTGGCAGAGCAGAACCTGGACATGAAGCCTCGCCTGGAGAGACAGAGAGAACATCTAGTGGAGAGATACTCTGAACTGGAGGGAGTCAGAGAGACCTACAGACAACACTGTGACCAGAAAGGTAAGGGATAGAGGGAGGGGTGGAGGGAGTCAGAGAGACCTACAGACAACACTGTGATCAGAAAGGTACGGGATAGAGGGAGGGAGTCAGAGAGACCTACAGACAACACTGTGACCAGAAAGGTACGGGATAGAGGGAGGGATGGAGGGAGTCAGAGAGACCTACAGACAACACTGTGATCAGAAAGGTACGGGATAAAGGAAGGGAGGGAGGGAGGGAGTCAAAGAGACCTGCAGACAACACTGTGACCAGGGATGAGATGGGAGGTTATTGATGGATAATGGAGTGACAGATGAAGAAAAGCAACCTAATAGAGGAAGAGAGAGGGAGGATATGGAAATAGAAATAACAAGATGGAGGGAGACACAGGCAGATGTGGCAGGAACAGACTTTGGAGAGAGAGTTTGTAGTGTAGGGGTAGATGTTGTGTGGCCTGTTCAGATCCTGGACACTCAGTTGGTCTCTACTAGTCAAACACAGTGTCTGTGTCACCTGTATAGTACACTACTTAGGTAGTATAGGGAATAGGGTGCCATTTGGTACTAAGCCTTGGTCTCTACTGGTCAAACATAGACAGACAGACCCCCCCCCCCCCCCCCTCCAGGCTTCCAGGTCTGTCTGTCTGTCTGTCTGTCTGTCTGTCTGTCTGTCTGTTTGTGTCTCTGTCTGTCTGCCAGGGTCTCCCTGGATACCATCGCATCAGCTCCCATTCCACTGCCGTCAGCGCTTTGTCAGGAAGCAAAACAGGCCATGTGATCTGTGTACATGCGCTCCTGCAGCCTTGTTTTGTAAGCTTTTCATGAGAAGCTGTGTTTGACGTGTCCGTTTGCAGGGCTGGAATTGGCGTCTGTTGTAAAGTCTGCTGTTATAGTTATGTTATGTTTTTCCTGAAGGTGATTAGGTCATTTGGAATGCATTGTTATTTCACCCCTAAATCAGTCCTAGTGATTCACCTTGACTCAACCAGCATAATTGTGGGATCTTGCCTTCAATGAGAAGTCTACCAGAGGTATTTGAAGATGCATGAAAGTAGATTGTCCTGTTGCGTGTGTATCCGTGTGTATCCAACATTGAGCTTCATGGCTGAGCTTCCTGAGATTACTTTGTTCTCATTTTTAAATGCGTTTAATAGGCTTGGGTGGTATCCAGATGTTCATACCGTCCTTCTCTCGTCCTGGGATTTACGGTGTTACCTGCATGGCACAGAAGGGGGCGCTAAAAATGCAAGAAAAGCCCATTGGGACTCTATTTCCAGAATGCTAACATAATTAGCACAAACTAATAGTGAAATCACATAGACGCTGTTAGCTAAATGCTAACATGCGAAACGAACCTTATTGCAAATTCAGCTCATAAAGTTATACAAGCATAGTTGGTGACTACCGATGTTGTTTTTGGAGAGTGGACTTTTACGAGAGAAATTGTTGAAATGGACCAAGTTGCGGTGCATGCTTTTCTGATGGAAGAGCAGCATGTGTACATGGAGCAGATGGGAGGAGAAGGAAAAACTATAGTAGGACGCACACGCGGAAAAATACGTCAAACATTTAGTCGTGAATTGCGTACAATTGTAACTTCATCACCTCTTGTGTGCCGCATAACCGAGATTCGCCTATAGATATCGAAACGCTACGGACTCACTAGCTCGCTTTCTCCCGTTGTGCTATTTATAAACAAACCCATGACTGGCTCAACTGTTCTGGAGAACTACGGTAAACTTCATAATGTAAAATAATGTGACCGGTGAAATGAAGAACGCAATCTCCTAACGTATTGCACAAGTTGACTGCAGGTATTTACTTAAGTAGATACAAATATTGAAAAACTTAAAATACATAGTTTTGACGCTATTAATAAAAATAAAAAAAGCTTTTTCCAAATACCCCGTTATACGGTATATACAGTATACCGCCCAAGCCTAGTGTTTAATAACAGGCGTGAAGCATTGTGCTGTCAGTGTCTACTGGGACTTAGAAGCTTGGCATGACATTGGTGTGTGGGAGGTGTTTATTTGCCCTTTCTCTTTCTTTTGCCCTCTTTCTCCCTTTTTCTCTTACACGCCCTCCCTCTATATTGGTGTCTTACTGGCTATCTCACTGTCTCTCCATTTCTGCCCCCTCTTTTATTCTCTTGTTCTCTGTCTCTTCCATTCTCTGCCTCACTCACTCCCCCTCTCCCAGATGGCATCATGGGGCAGGCATCACCGGAGGGGTTGTTCTCCAAACTTCAGACAGAGGGCGCCAGCACGGAGACGGAGTCAGAGGTGAGAGGCCGCAGTGACAGACTTCTCAGGCGGAAAATGAAACCGACGGATGATATTGATGACGAGTATGGGAGACGTGTATCCATCCTAAAACACAGGACCAATGACGACAAAATGATCAGCTTATCTCTTACTCTATTCGACGCCGTGCAGAGGACCAGCAGTTGGAATCAAACGATGATAATAAATACATAATACATTTTCAGACATTGTCAATAAAGTGTGTCTGTATTTACCCCCATCCCGCTCTCCTCTTCTTTTAACTCTCGCTCTGTTTCTTTCTCTCTCATCATCTCTCTCCCCATCAGTCCCTGGCAGATGAGTTTCTGGACGGCCAGCTGTCTCTGGACTCGTTCCTTGACCGTTTCCTCTCCCTCCGCTCCCTCGCTCACAAAAGACGAGTGCGGATAGAGAAGCTGCAGGAAATCCTGCGCCAGAAGAAGGAGACCGCCGCGGGCGACGCCTCCACCGGCTCCATGACGTCACAAACGAGCGGCAATCAAGACCCAGCGACGACACAGTCATCGCCATGGAATCATCATCATCCTCAGCAACAACAACCGCAGCAGAATTCCAATCCCAACAACCACGCTAGTTTCCAAAACGGCCCCGGTTCCACCCTACCTTACACCCCATACCCCGTCTCCCCTCCTAACCCGACAGCCACTTCTGCAGTATCAGGCCCAGGCCCGTCCATTCCCCCAGGTCAATTTCCTCCCTACCCCAGCCACGGCTCACCTTTCACCTCAGCGGCGGGCTACTCAGCCCGTCCTGCTTTTGGGCCTCCGGCCACTGCCTGCCCATACCCCACCCAGCCTACGTTCCCTGGTGTCCCCGGCTCAGGGTCTGCGTTCGGGCAATACAGTGCCCCCAACACCGCCCCCTACCCCTCTGCGTACACCTACGGTGGGGTTGGGGGGTATAGTTACCCCACGGGCCCTGCTCTGCCCAACTCTCAGTCCCCCACAGGCAGGCCGCAGTACAGGCCCGGGTTTGGAGTGCCACAGCCCTACTCCTGAACCTCCCTCTGCTCTCACCCCGTCACTCCTCTCCCACCACACATTCTTCAGTCTCTCTCATTCACTCTTTTTTTCCTGACTCTTTCCTGACTCTCGATCTGCCTCTCTCTCTCTCTCTCTCTCTCTCTCGATCTGCCTCTCTCTCTCTCGATCTGCCTCTCTCTCTCTCGATCTGCCTCTCTCTCGATCTGCCTCTCTCTCTCGATCTGCCTCTCTCCTCTCTCGATCTGCCTCTCTCCTCTCTCGATCTGCCTCTCTCTCTCTCGATCTGCCTCTCTCTCTCTCGATCTGCCTCTCTCTCTCTCGATCTGCCTCTCTCTCTCTCGATCTGCCTCTCTCTCTCTCGATCTGCCTCTCTCTCTCTCGATCTGCCTCTCTCTCTCTCGATCTGCCTCTCTCTCTCTCGATCTGCCTCTCTCTCTCTCTCTCTCGATCTGCCTCTCTCTCTCTCTCTCTCGATGTGCCCCTCTCTCTCTCTCTCTCTCTCTCTCTCTCTCTCTCGATCTGCCTCTCTCGATCTGCCTCTCTCTCTCTCTCGATCTGCCTCTCTCTCTCGATCTGCCTCTTCTCCTCCCCCTCCCCTTCTGTCATTCAAGTGCATAACTGTCTCAGGACCTCCCCTTGTGCTCCAATGTGTTAGAAACACTCTCCCATTGGCTGTCGGCCCCTTCTCTCTCTCTCTCGCTCGCTCTCCCCCCTCTCTCTCTCCACCTATTGGCTATCAGCCTTTTTACTCTTCTCCCTCCCTTTGTGGAATACTGAGCCAATCAACAAGACCTTGGCCATGTACGTTTCAGATAGAAATGGAGCTGACGTGACTCTTTATTCGACATGTCAGAGAGCCATGTTCTACATAAAATATATCTACACATCATGTATTCCTTATCAATGGTTTCACCCTGTAGCACAAGTCCCTTGTGGCACTGTGTTCGGTATATGCATTAGAGTACATTTGACTTGTTCTAACACCCATATCATTCTACACCGATGTCAGATTACATGTGTTGATCATATTCGTTCGCATATGATGATAACTCAATACCCACCCGAACCAAAACGTTTTCCAGGTGCAGTTTTGTTCAGGAATTCTGTTCTGTAAACTCTTTCTTGCTCTTCATTCTGGTTAGAAAGTACTTAAGACAATACTAAAGAAGGAAAATCCTATGAAGTCATAGCTACTCTAGGATCTGACCATGTAATTGTATTCATTATGATCTAAAAGGCTAAACTGATCCAATATCAGCACACTTTCTCTGAGAGGCTTTATGAATGCGGGCCCTGATCAGTGGTCGTTTTGGAGACTTCAATAACCCTGTCTTCTTTCTTATTCACCTGGCTGTGCATGTATGATGTTTGTTTCTTAACCAAATCTGGACATCTTTACAGTTGGAGGATCTTAATTTGACCAGTTTTTCACAGCAGGAAAATAATCCTGCCGCAAAAGGACGTGAATTATTGTGTGGATTATAATTAATGGAGGTTTTTTAGGGGTTGATTTAAAAAAAAAAATATTAAATTAAAAATTGTCAGGGCGAATCAAGTCTGAAATTACAAACTTTAAAATACTTCTTTCAACCTTGAATACACTACAAGTTTGCATTTTCTGCTGTGCAGGGTGATCAAATTAAGATCCTACATCTCTATGTCCTACAAGTTTAGCTTCCAAGTCTTTTCTTTCTTGGCAGAATGTTT
This sequence comes from Salmo trutta, assembly GCF_901001165.1. Classification (NCBI taxonomy): domain Eukaryota; kingdom Metazoa; phylum Chordata; class Actinopteri; order Salmoniformes; family Salmonidae; genus Salmo; species Salmo trutta. Next base: position 14,483,491 of record NC_042960.1, on the reverse strand, counting down.
TGGTTGGTTGTTTAGGTATTGAGATGCCTATTGACAATGATGTCGTTGTTTACAGAATCATATCTGTATTCTCTGTCGAGGATCATGCCTGTTTCTCTGGTATCTCCGTTTTTCTCTCCCTCCCACACGCTATAACTCACCTCTCGTCTTTCTCTCCTTCCCTCTCAACTCACTCTCTATTTCACCTGCTCTCCTTCTCCAAAATCTGCCTGTTGACATGAACTGATGATTGCAATGAGGAAATTGTTTATTTCTGTAAGTTCACTTCCAGTGAGAATGTGATTTGTATAAATGATTAAAGAGATGTTATTGATAACAAGGGACTAATGGTCTGCACCCAAAATGGAACCCTATTCCCTTAGGGCTCTGGTCAAAAGTAGTGCGCTATGTAGGGGAAGTGGGTGCCATTTGGGACTGATCTGCCTGCTTTAGCTCAGAAAGCACAGGATGAGAGAGCTGTGACGGGGTACTACAAAGATTCATACCGCCTTCATGACGGCTCATACAGCATTCATAGACACTTATGTCATCTTAGTCATGAGCGCTTCAACCCTAATCAGTGGTCTTAAACAGAGTGTTACTACATTGGTTGCCACCATGCTCTATGAAGGCGTTATGTAGCGCCTATGTTGGGCTTCTTCATCAGGTTAACTGGTTGGAATGACTGGTCTATGACCAGGGGGCAGTGTCTTACTGGTATTATCACACTACTACTGTTCCAAATAGCACCCTACCCCCTACAGAATGCACTACTTTTGACCAGAGCCCTATGGGCAAGGAATAGGCTTCCGTTTGGGACGTGACTAAAGGAAGAAAAGACGAGTCAGAAATTGTGTTTTAGAAGCCCAACGGAGATACGCAGCATTAATAAGGGGGAAATAAAAATACAAGCTTGGAGCTTGTTTTAAGTTAATTTTTTTTCTTTTTTGTGAATATTATTAAACACTGAACTTGATCTAAGAGCTGTGTTCTGACTCGTACTTTAAAAATCTATTTTATTTTTTATCTACTTATCTTTTATTTTCTCTCGTGTTTGGGAGAGGAAGAAAACAATACTACGGTATCTGCCTGATGCGGGACGAAAGATAGTTTTCACTGTTCTTACTCCAATTGCATCAAGGACGATTCAAGTCGGATAGAACTTGATTGAGTTTAATTGATTTGATCTAAAAGGCGTGGGCTTTGCTTGTGTTGTCTCAAACAGAGCTTACTATCAGGCCTTCCTTCCCGCTCTCTGATTGTGATTATCTTTTTCTGATGTGGGCTGAGAAGACCGAACCAGGGAGATGACACAGAAGAGAGAGCGACGGACCTCTGGGGGGGAATGGAGGGCACTGGAGGAAAACTCCCACAAAACCTATCAAATATTCCTACTCGGTGATTATTTTGATCAATCAATTGTTGTGGAACGATTTCTGTAGCCTATAATGTATGTGAAGTCAAAGTGTAGTAGTCACCGATCTAACGTACAGTAGGCGTAATAGTACAGTTACCGATAGACAAACGGAGACTACATCATTTCAAATCCATACTGTTAACAGAACGATTTATGCAATTTGAGAAATTATACATATTTTCTGTCAAACAACTCTTCGGGGGGAGGAGGTGGGGAAAGCGGGATGGTCCTAGGTTGTTTCGAATATTCAAAGTACGGAGAGAAGTGTCTCATTGAGAGAAAGGAGGAGGAGGATCATTTTTACGGGGCTTTCTACACATCTACGGCTCGGTAAACCAGATACTAAAGATAAGAGAAAACGAGAGCGATAGAGGGTGGGAGTTGGACGGGTGTGAACGAACAGAAAAGTTGAGTAATGGTTGAATTAAGAGAAGAAAAGAAAACATGAATTATGTACAGCGCCTTCAGAAAGTATTCATACCCCCATTACTTTTTCCACATTTTTTGTGTTACAGTCAGAAATGTAAATGCGTAACATTTTCGACGTTTTTGTCGCTAGCCTTCACACCATACCCCATAATGTCAAAACAGAATGCTTTTATTTATTTATTTACTATTAGTAAAAAATGAAACGCTGAAATGTCTTGAGTCAATAAATATTCAACCCTTTGCTATGACAAGCCTAAATAAATACAGGAGTAAAAATGTTCTTAACAAGTCATATAGGTTGCATTGACTCACTCTGTGTGCAATAATAGTGTTTGACATGATTTTTGAATTACTACTTCATCTCTGTACCCCACACATTCAATTATCGGTAAGGTCACTCAAACACATATTCAACCACAAAGACCAGGGAGGTTTTCCAATGCCTCGCAAAGAAGGGCACCTATTGGTAGATGGGTAAAAAAAAAAAAAAAAAAAGGACATTGAATATCCCTTTGAGCATGGTGAAGTTATTAATTACACTTTGGATGGTGTATCAACACACCGAGTCACTACACAGATACAGGCGTCCTTCCTAACTCAGTTACAGAGTTGAATGTCTGTGATAGGAGAAAAGTGAAGATGGATTAACATTGTAGTTGCTCCACAATACTATCTTAATTGACAACGAGTGAAAAGAAGGAAGCCTGTACAGAATACAAATATTTCAAAACATACATCCTGTTTGCAACAAGGCACTAAAGTAATACTGAAAAAGAAAAAATGGCAAAGCAATTCACTTTTTGTCCTGAATACAAAGTGTTATGTTTGGAGCAAATCCAGTACAACTGAGTACCACTCTCCATATTTTAAAGCATAGTGGTGGCTGCATCATGTTATAGGTATGCTTGTAATTGTTAAGGACTGGGGAGTTTTTCAGGATAAAAAATAAACAGAATGGATCTAAGCACAGGCGAAATCCTAGAGGAAAAACCTGGTTCAGTCTGCTTTCCACCAGACACTGGGAGATGAATTCCCCTTTCATCAGGACAATAACCTAAAACACAAGGCCAAATCTACACTAGAGTTGTTTTACCAAGAAGACAGTGAATGTTTCTGAGTGACCGAGTTACAGTTTTCACTTAAATCTACTTGAAAATCTATGGCAAGACCTGAAAATGGTTCCAAGTCCAGCTTGAAGAATTTTGAAAAGAATAATGGGCAAATGTTTCACAAACAAGGTGTGGAAAGCTCTTAGAGACTTACCCTGAAAGACTCTCAGCTGTAATCGCTGCCAAAGGTGCTTTTACAAAGTATTGACTCGGGTGTGAATATTATGTGAATTTTTGTATTTCATTTTCAATAAATTAGCAACAATTTCAACAACAACAAAAAAAATCTCACTTTGTCAGTGTAGGGTATTGTGTGTAGATGGCTGAAAAGTAATCCATTTTGAATTTCTGCTGTAACACAACAAAATGTGAAACAAGTCAAGGGGTATAAATACTTTCTGAAGGCACTGTAGGATAATAAACAATATAATAATAATAATATGGTTATTAAATAGCATATTAATTAATGTAATATGGTCATTTAGCAGACGCTTTAATCCACAGCTAATGTACGTACAGTTAAAAAGTAAGGTTGTACACAACAATATCCACAAATTAACAACAGATTTATAATATCCCCCTTAAATTCTCTAAATTCCCAAGCAATAATTAATACATAGTGTACAGGTAACTGCCAAATTAAAGGAAACACTTGAGTAAATGAGGGATACAAAGCATATTGATGCTTCCACACAGGATGCTTCCTGAGTATTATAAGCAGTTAGCATCCTATCATGCTTAGCGTCATTTATTAAAATGCCCAGTTGCCCAAATATTTTGGCTACCATGGCTAGAAGAATAGATCTCAGTGACTTTGAAAGAGGCGTCTCAAAGAAGCATGCTGTAGGGGGTTCAAAGTGTGCGTGTGTCAGTCAGTCAACCCAATTGAACACTTATGGGAGATTCTGGAGCGGTGCCTGAGACAGCGTTTTCCACCACCATCAACAAAACACAGAATGACGGAATTGATGGTCTAAGGATGGTGTCGCATCCCTCCAGTTCCAGACAGAATCTATGCCAAGGTGCTTTGAAGCTGTTCTGCCGGCTCGTGGTGACCCAACACCCTATTAACCCTTTATGTTGGTGTTTCCTTCATTTTGGCAGTTACCTGTAGATGAGGCCTATACAGGAATCAAACTCATAATAGGGAAATTGCTGCAAACAACTGGTGTACCTGGCAGTGGTGTGAACCATGACCTATTGGAGAACACATACACACAAGCGCACAAACACACACGGGCGTGAAAGCACACACACACACACACACACAGGCACACAAACACACACTTCACTGTTGGAAGGTGTGTGAAAATCAGGCTCATGATTGATTCAACCAAAATCTTTAAATATGAAAGATTAACATTTTTCTTTCTGACTCTCCCTCCCACTTATCCTCCACTCTTCTTCATTTCACCTCTTTCTTTTCTTTTTCTCTCTCTCTTTTTGTAACTGTCTTTGAAGTGAGGAAGTTTGCAGAAACTCTTGCAGACAGAAAGCAGCAAACGCCAAAGATGAAGAGAAGGCTGTATGGATAGAAAAAGAGAGGGTGGGGAGAAAGGAGAGCGACGCGTTTACACTTCTGCACCGTTTCCTCTCTCTTCAGTCTTTCTGTCGTTTTTGCATGCGTTGTCTCTCTTCTCTTCTTCTCTCCCCTGTTTTTCTCAACCTGTTCATCTCCAGAATGGATGGAAGGCTAGTACTTACCATCCTGGCCCTGTGTGTAATGAATGACGGTAAGTCTTTATTTAAATACAGTCTTGTGTTTTCGGTGAGTCCGTTACGACACACAATGTTCTCATGTTCTGATATGCTATTCTGACAATGACAGTTGAACTTGAAGCAGCAGAATTGTAGTCATTTGTTGCGTCCAGAATTACTCCCTATTACCTATCAGAGATGGGCAGTATTTCTGTTACATGTATTTGAGTATTTTAAAATGTGTATTACACTGGGCTAAACTCCAATGTATTTTCTAACAAGATACTTTCGAGAGCTGTAATTTGTATTTTCAAAATACTTTTGTATACAATTTGATTTATAGCGGTACACAATTTTTTACCCCCCTTTCCCCTGCATTGGTATCAGAAGATTGATGGCACTATGGTGTACTAAGAGCATCTGCTAGATTAATTAAATATAAATATATATGTCAAATTGTACAATTGCAAAGGATGCTGAGTATTATTCTAATGAAGTCCAACCCAAAACAAGGCCAATACCAGGTGTACTTTGCAGTTAATTTTGGTATGTTAATTTTCACATATTTATTTACATTTTGGTAATTGAGCAGACAGTCTTATACAGAGTGACTTACAGTCAGTACATTCAACTAAAGTAGATAAACAACAATATATCAAAGAAAATAAATGTGTATTTTTCACGCTTCGTAAACAACAGGTGTAGACTAACAGTGAAATACTTAGGGATCCTTTTCCAACAATGCAGAGTTAAAGATTAAAAATATGTAAATAAAGAATATAAAGAGTGACACGAGGAATAAATACACCGTGAATAATGAATAACAATAACAAGTAAAAAACATCATGGCTAAATAGGGAGTACCAGTACCGAGTCGATGTGCAGGTGGTACGAGGCAATTGAG